>NC_041382.1:520139125-520159209 GCF_002162155.2 Triticum dicoccoides
ATACAGAGATACAGAGACAGACAGACTACGTACCTTCAGCCTTCACTTTTGAAAGTATCAAACTGCATCCTGATCTACGTTGTCTATTTCAGAATGATCTTTAATCTCAGGAATGAGACTGCCAAGTCTTACGACATTACTCGACAGCTTCAGGAAATCCATGAGTCTGTTAGACTTGCATTTCTAAATTCTTTTCGGGATTTTGCAGGTATGGAGTTGATTTATGTTATAGTTATTCCGAAATTCTGAATTGTTGTATTTAATTATGGCATCATTGTTTATTCTTCACAACCTGTGTAAACTTATCAGGTTATCTGGGGACATTTGGAGCGGAACTAGCTCAGAATAGATCAAATAAAGAAAACAATCATGTGCAAAATGGGTATATGAATGGTACTGATAGAGAATCATCTGCTAGCATGGATGGAAACTTGCACAAGAAGCTATTGGTTGTTTTGAGTAACATTGGATATTGTAAAGCAGAACTTTCAGATCAACTGTATAACAAATATAGGCACATTTGGTCTCCGATCAGGTACCTGGCCTACTTCACTTATTTTTCTGGTAGCATTCTTCAAGTATTGCTGCATTGCATAATGCTCTAAAACCTATTATGGTTCAAATTCCCTAACATTCCACCCTCAAAGAATAATAATTTTCTTGAGGTCATCTGTTGTTAGTTCTTTACTATTTTCATGTCATTATCTTCCTTTGAAGCCAATTCCGATGCATCTTAGTCATTAGAATGTAATTTGCTAACTGATCACTCTAATTGAATTTTCGTACCAGAAATTTTGTGGAAGGATTCCTATCTAACTGAATGTTTACATACAACAACAACAAAGCCTTCAGTCCCAAACAGGTTGGGTAGGCTAGAGCTGAAACCCATAAGATCTCGCAACCAACTCATGGTTTTGGCACATGGATAGCTAGCTTCCACGCACCCCTGTCCATGGCTAGTTCTTTGGTGATATTCCAGTCCTTCAGATCTCTCTTTACGGACTCCTCCCATGTCAAGTTTGGTCTACCCGATCTCTCTTGACATTATCAGCACGCTTTAGCCATCCGCTGTGCACTGGAGCTTCTGGTGGCCTGCGCTGAATATGCCCAAACCATCTTAGATGATGTTGGACAAGCTTCTCTTCAATCGGTGCTACCCCAACTCTATCCTGTATATCATCATTCCGGACCCGATCCTTCCTTGTGTGGCCACACATCCATCTCAAAATGCGCATCTCCGCTACACCTAACTGTTGAACATGTCGCCTTTTAGTCGGCCAACACTCAGCGCCATACAACATTGCAGGTCGAATTGCCGTCCTATAGAACCTGCCTTTTAGCTTTTGTGGCACTCTCTTGTCACAGAGAACACCAGAAGCTTGGCACCACTTCATCCATCCGGCTTTGATTCGATGACTCACATCTTCATCGATATCACCATCCTTCTGCAGCATTGACCCCAAATATCGAAAGGTGTCCTTCTGAGGTATCACCTGCCCATCAAGGCTAACCTCCTCCTCCTCGTGCCTAGTAGTACTGAAACCACACCTCATGTACTCAGTTTTAGTTCTACTAAGCCTAAAACCTTTTGATTCCAAGGTTTGTCTCCATAGCTCTAACTTTCTATTAACCCCCGTCCGATGATCATCGACTAGCACCACATCATCCGCAAAGAGCATACACCATGGGTTATCTCCTTGTATATCCCTTGTGACCTCATCCATAACCAAAACAAAAAGATAAGGGCTCAGAGCCGACCCTTGGTGCAGTCCTATTTTAGTCTTAATCGGGAAGTCATCAGTGTTGCCATCACTTGTTCGAACACTTGTCACAACATTATCGTACATGTTCTTGATGAGGGTAATGTACTTTGTTGGGACTTTGTGTTTCTCCATGGCCCACCGCATTATCGGTTGTAATAGCATCTTATATTATGGGACGGAGGTAGCACATCTCAATTAGAACCACTCATATTTCAGCATTTTGAACTGAAAGAGAGAAAAATGCGCCTTTTGACTTTAAGATACATGTGGGCTAGAAGAGAGCAGTTTCATAGTAAGAGCATGCTTAAGTGGCCATCCTGGGTTGATTCTTGACTTAAGGTGTAGTTTGCTTGGCCGGAGGTTCCACCCACCAGTTAGGGCTGTCGCTATGAATGGCACTAGTGTCTGGGAAGGAAGATGCAAAAAGATTTCTAGGGTTAAGTACAAATTTATCTTCAGATGAGCCTAACTCTGAAATCATTTCCATTAGTGTGGTATCCTATGAATATGCTGCATTTTGTACCTTGTTGCATCCAGTTTCGAGCCTCTCCTTTTTGTAGGATATCAGTCATTAGAAGAAAACCTTGTATGTCTCATTCTTTATCCATATATATTTCTTGTAAGCATGAATAGATGAATGAAAATATTATTTACTCATTTTAGAAACATTTCTCAAGATACATCTACTTCACCAATGACAGTTTCACTATCACAGGGATAATGATGAACGTAGTGCTGATATGCGAGATCTTGTGACATCCTTCTCTGGACTTGAGGATAAAGTCCTCGACCAATATACTTTTGCAAAGGTATGGTTGGCAATGGTGGACTTTGTGTTGATCAACCAGTATATGTATGATCTGTTGAACATCCCGCTGCCAGGGCGCCTTGTCGCTTTATTCCTATCTTGTTGTGCGAACGTTAATCTGGGATATTTTACTTGCTGAAAGATTTGTTACGCAAACACCAGATATATTGTCATCCGTCAACAGTAGTATAATCTTTGAAAGAATCGCTTAAATGATGCCAACTATAATATTTCATTTTGGTATGAAGTAGCAGTAATTTGATTAAAAGCCGTTGTTATTGTACTGGCTTTCTATTACTCTGGAATAAGCCATATGCTTGTAAACAAGTAGATCATACTTGACGCCATAAACATGTTTTCCGGATTATCAGTTTTTGGGTATGTTCGCATTTTATAGTCTGCTTTCGCTTTTACTCATCATGATTTTTTGTTTTCTTTTGATTAGTCAAACGTGATCAGAAATGCTGCACAGAACTATCTGTTGGATTCTGGGATTCATTGGGGGGCAGCACCTGTAGTGAAGGTATGCAATACAAAGGATGACAAGCCCCTATTGATGCTATCTCAATTATCTATTAGTAGTTCTTTATTTATTGATGAAACAGCCAATTGCATTCTACCGCTAGAGTTTCCGTCCTGATGCAGTTCAAAATCATGGCTGGATCCAACCCACTCAAACTGCTGCACAACCCTTCTTGGCAGGTTTTGCACAGTTCGTGGGCTACATTACCAATTTGCCACTAAACAATAGCTTCCGTTCGCACTCCTGTTTTATTTCCAGCTCTCTGCCAATGCCCTGCTCCTAATCGTTGGCAGTGGTGGCACTGAGCACGACCTCTTGCTCAGCAGGATGGCGACCTCTTCTGCGCATCCGACCTCTCAGCACTGAGGTGCCCGGTATTGCACTCTGTCCAGAAGGATGTTCTCCTGCTCCTTGGTGGTGACATTGTGTCCTGTACTCCTGTGATTGTTGCTGTGCAGTCGGGCTAGTGCTATGATCTAATTGTGATGAGAGCGTAGGTGCCCAGCAGTTTGCTAGTGAAGGGCAGATGCATCAAGCAACAGCATCGCCTGATGAGGTGGTGGGGTGTTTTCTGCTGGCAGTTGTTGAAGTGTATATGTGGATTGCCTAGCCCTTTCCATCAGTTCGGACTTTTGGGGCTAGTTCATGAAGCTTAACATGGTATCAGGGCCTAAGGTCTTGAGTTCAAGTCCTGACTCTCGCAATTTATCTAAAAATTGTTGCACCCCCCTTTGTCTCCATGTCTAGGCCTCTTGAGCCATACCTCTGAGTCTATGTGATAGCCTGGCTTATTAGGGATGATAGACTACTCATATCAATAAGGAATTCCTTCTTTTTCGGAAGCCCATTCGGATAGAACTCCAAAGTTAAGCATGCTCAGCTTGGAGTAATTTCAGGATGGGTGACCGACCGGGAAGTTGCTCTCGGGTGCGCACGAGTGAGGACAAAGGGGCTGTTTGGTTCTAGGCCTAACCATGCCACATTTTGCCATATAATATTGCCACACTTGCCTAAGGTTAGTTCTTCAAAATGAGAGCCACAAGTTGGCAAGCCTAAGGGAATCTTGCCACACTTTTTGAGTGTATGTGATGTGGGACCCTAGTGTGGCTTGCCTAAGGTGTGGCTTGAACCAAACACCCACCCAAGTTGGTCAAACTTGCCTAACCTTAGATGTGGCAACCTTAGGCAAATTTAGTCTCAAACCAAACAGCCCCAAAGTGCGCAGAAAAGGGTAGTATTGATCTGTGGGGCCAGTCTAGATCCCGCCAGGAGTAACGACCACCGGCGGGTGTGTCCGGGGCGTTACAGTCTATCCATGTGTTGACTTCCCGCGTCACACGTGAGAGGGGGGGTTGAAGTGTATATGTGGATTGCCTAGCCCGACCACCGGCGGGTGTGTCCGGGGCGTTACAGTCTATCCATGTGTTGACTTCCCGCGTCACATGTGAGAGGGGGTGTTGAAGTGTATATGTGGATTGCCTAGCCCTTTCCATCAGTTCGGACTTTTGGTTGCGTTGGCTAGTGCATGAAGCTTAACAGCAGTCACCTCCGTGTGCGTCTGAGCGAAAGCGCTGCTGGTTGCCTCGCACCATTGCCAGATGAGGCGCTGGGCTGCTTCTTGCCGGTGGCCTTCATGCAGAGCACCCATCACTACCAGATGAACATTATTGTTTCTTGCCTCACGTTGCTGAGATGACATTCACTAACTTCAGTGAGGCTAGTTCAACTCCAGCGTCAGCATCACCTCTCCTCTTTCAGTTCTTTCGAGTTGCCAATCACATCTTTGGAATCTTATGCTTGCCATTTGCTTCTCTCAATTTATTGTTGCCACAAACTTCTTTCAAATATATCCTCCCCTGTTGTTTCTTTCTGCATTCTCAGCTTAATCATCTTCTTCATCACCAGTGTGTTACTTTGGAATGGCTTGGGATGGGCTGGGTTGGGATTTCATGCCAAGGAACTGTCTATGAACAGGGCTTATTCAGAACATGTAGCATCTTCCCCATTTACTGCAAGGACAGTTACAACTTACACTAATAGTATCTTGTGGCTCCACTTTTTTTTGCTGACCTAACTGGTGTTTGCGTAGTGGCATGCATTTATTGAGTTGCAAATGTTTTTGCTGTCTTATGAATTTAGCATTTTGTCAATGCGAGTGTAGTCTTGTTGCACTCTAATTCAATTTATTGTCCTCGCAGGGCATACGGGATGCAACTCTTGATTTACTGCACATCCTTGTAGCTGTACATGCCGAGGTTTTTATCATTTTCCTTTTCTTCCTTTCATTATTTTAGCATGTGACACAACTATCTTTCCAGGAATAACATGCGTAAAAATGGGCAGATTTCAAACTTTTTTTTAGTCCGATGGGTTCGTTATGTCCACTTCTGCAGTTCTGCTAAGCTTTCTATTGTGCAAGTAAAATGGACAGATTTCAAACTTTATTTTATTTCTGTTTATCTGATAAATATAGGAAAAATACCTTTATA
The DNA here is from genome assembly GCF_002162155.2 of Triticum dicoccoides. Classification (NCBI taxonomy): domain Eukaryota; kingdom Viridiplantae; phylum Streptophyta; class Magnoliopsida; order Poales; family Poaceae; genus Triticum; species Triticum dicoccoides. The sequence continues at coordinate 520,144,709 of NC_041382.1, forward strand.
TTATAAACTGGATCAATATTTTTCTGCTTAATGAATACTCAGAGATCCTGATGTTTCCGTAAAAAAGTTAGTCTGTAAGGTGGCTGGTATTAAGTACTAGACAGGGCATTTTCAGTGGTAGCTGGACCTGGTCTCTGTCCTGGAATTTGACAATTTTTGAAGAACTTGGTAACACTGCATTATGTATTTTAATTCTGTTTCCAGTGATGCTATGATGTATTTGTTCTATAACCCAAATTAAAACCATTGTATTTCATTCTGGATAACTTTTGTCTGGATCCTGTTTCCTACTTATACACTAAATAAACACTAATTTAAAACTCTAGGGCCGCTTGTTTTCAGAAACCGCATGACAGGTTGCTGTTGGCAGTTATAATCTATACAGTAAAGTAAGGTACATGGATAAATCTGCTTTAATTCCATCAAAATTCTTTTATGCTCTACCTTTGTCTTGTTTCAGGTATACTCAGGTGCTAGGCCTTTGTTGGAGAAAACGATGAAAATTTTGGTCGAGGGTTTGGTCGACATCTTTCTTAGTCTTTTTTATGAGAACAAGGCCAAGGATCTCAGAATGTTGGATGCAAATGGTTTTTGTCAGCTCATGCTTGAGGTAAGTTATGTACTCCCTCCGATCCATATTAATTGTCGCAGACTTAGTACAAAGTTAGTAGAACTTTGTGCTAAATCTGTGTCAATTAATTTGGGCCAGAGGGAGTAGTTACTTTTGTTTACCGTAGGATTATTAATGAGCCTTTACTATGCAGTTGTTCAACTAGTGAAGTTAAGCACTCTCCTTTTTGTTATATGCTTGCAGCTTGAGTATTTTGAAACCGTGTTAAACACATACTTCTCTACTGAGGCACAACAAGCTCTGAAATCTTTGCAAGAGAGTTTGTTGGAGAAGGCCTGTGAAAGTGGCAGTGAAGATGCTGCATCAGATGATAAACAAGTGCCATCAGTATCACCCGATGATTTGCTTGTAAGTACTCCAAACATTCATGCCTGTCCACGAATTGTGATACATGAAAAATTCATCTAGTAGAGTACCATCACAGTAATCTATTGAAATATAGGCGTGCTGTGTAAGCCTTGATATTTATGATCCTTTGGACTAAGCTCGATTACATTGAAAAGTGTTCTTTAGGGTAAGTTTACTTTTGCAACGGACATTGTATAATCGGAAGTCTGTGTTTTCCCCAGGCTCTTGCTCAGCAACACGGCAGTGATCTGCTGCAAGGGGAGCTGGAGAGAACCCGATTAAATATAGCATGTTTTATGGAGCCAACTCTTCAATCAGGCTCGAAAACTTCAGCTTATTCGTCTTACCAGGCACCAGCACCACATCATCCCCAGGCTCAAGTCTCCTCCCCTAGTTTTAGAAGGCAGCAGCAGACAAGTTCAAATTCTCCCATAGTCTCTAGAAGACGCCGATGAACTAAATGCTGAGAGCAACATTTTCTTTATCGACCTCTTCCTTAAACTCCCTTTTTTTAAAAGGAAGTCCCTCTTTTCTTGGGTTGCTTGTAATTTTTTCCATTCATTGTAATTAGCATCATGTTGTGTATGTTGTGTATTATGAATTTTGATCCATTCTTTTGGTGTTGTATGATAAAAGGGCAGGGTACAGGTGCTGCTGTACGGGACTTTGTACTTGTATAATCTCCAGTAACTGGAATTGTTATTTCCATGTTTTCAGAAGATACCACTGCAAATTATACTTGTTTTGAACCAAGTGATACTCCCTCCATTCCTTAATATAAGCCTTTTTTAGACATTCCAATATTACATATGGAGCAAAATGAGTAAATCTACACTTTAGAATGCGTATATATACATCTGTATGTAGTCTGTATTGAAATCTCTAAAACGTCTTGTATTTAGAAATGGACGGAGTAGATCTTATCTTGGGTCGTCTCCCGTTAAATGTAATGATGACTCCTGTTGTCTGAGCCTACGTTTGAACCTCACACTGTTTCAGCTGAGCGTGTATATTCTAGGCTGAGTTGACTGAGTTGTTGCATACTCGAGCAGACAAGGTGTTGCGTATATTAGTTTGTGCACTAGTATATACTCCCTCCGTTCCGAATTACTTGTCTTAGAAATGGATGTATTTAGAACTAAAATACATCTACATACATTTATTTCTGCGACAACTAATTCCGAACGGAGGGAGTACATTGTACAGTTGAACCTGGGTTGTAGTAATTGTATTATTTGGTACTCACTCTATAAACTAATATAAGAGCGTTTAGATCACTACTTATATTAGTTTATGGAGGGAGTACTTGTCTACAGCATACACCTCCGGCTTCCTCAAGAATTTGCTAGGATTGAGGGGATCTTCTGATTGTAATTGAATGGAAGATAAGATCAGCACTTTGATTTGGCTCGCATTGTTGTCAGCAAGCACGTGTTGCAGGCTCGAGATCCGGCTTCTGCCTCCAGTAGTCAGCACAGCGCAGCAGCAACGGTTTATATATTTTCCTTGAAACGGGACCTACACTACACGGCTATGCGCAGGACAGTTGCATCTGCACCCACTTGCACTGCTACGCAACATGCCGTGGTCGACTCCTCGGGAACGAACAAGGCACCACAACACAAGAACGTTATCCTCCCAGACCCCCGTGTCCACGACTCCACGTGTTTGCACTCTCCCAGACCCACCCAGAGGCCAGAGCTGCATATCTCCGCCCCGCCAATCAACGTCTCCCAGTAGCAACCTCACGCATGGAGGAGAGGGAGCATGGTGCAGCCCAAGAGTAGGCCCCGCGAGTGAGCCCGCCCGCCCTCCGCCCTGCCTGCCATGGCAGCCTCCCTCCTCCTCCTCTCCCCCTCGCCTCACTGCCACTGCATTACCACGCCCACCAGGGGAACCGGAACGCCGCTGCCTTCCCCGCGGTGCCACCCACCAGCTCCGCGGCGCCGGCCGCGGCCGCGGGGCGCGGGGCTGGTGGCGAGAGGCGCCGCGGTGCCTCCCGAGCAAAGCTTAGCGCCTCACTACGAGACTCTGGGCGACGCCAAGTCTGCGCTGTACCAAGCTCTGGAAGGTTTGCTGCTGCTATTTGGTGCTTGGTTTCGTTGGTGCTTCTGAACTGGACTCTTGATTCCCGTCTCTACTGTTCTGGCAAAAGGTATCGACAGAGGAATATTTGGCATAACCTCCGCGAAAAGGTCCGAGATTCATGCTCTGGTGGAGCTCTTGGAGTCCCGGAATCCTACACCGAATCCCACCGACAAATTGCACGACAAGGTACACAATCTGAATATTCTTCTTCCAATCAGTTTTGTAGTATAATTCAGCTATGGGTCGCGGTAAATTGAAGTGTTGACTCGTCGTCCTTCCATGCTTTTAAGCTTAAGTGTGACTGCTAGAAAGAGTTACGCTGGCTTGGGCAGTTAATAGTAGATGCCAAATTTTTTAAAAACCAGAGGAACACCTGCAATTACTGACTCTGGGAAACTTGAGACGATGCAAGGTGGACGGCTGCTGGAGGCTCATCTATAGCACCATCTCGATTCTGGGGAAAAGGAGAACCAAGTTAGGCCTGCGAGATTTCATCAGCCTGGGGGATTTCTTCCAGATAATCGATGTCAAGGAGGTTAGTCAAACGTTGCCCATCAAATTTCAGCAAACCAATGCTACATTTTTCCTTTTCCTTTTTAATTTGTTCTATAATTCTTGTATGTATGTACTCTGTAGCCCCAACTGTACAATTTATGCTTTTACAGCTGTGTACCGTAGATTTTGAATAGTGTAATGTTAAATGATAATCTTGTGCCCTGAACTTAGCATTGAAATGCAACGAAATTAGGATTCATACACAATGCCAGAAACATAGGATTTGTGTTTTAACTGTACAAGTAGTTCATGAAACTGAGTGCTATTGTAAAGATTCTAGTACTTCCCAACCAAGTAAGTTTTGATTGTTGGTATATCTTGAAATAAATGGAGATTTAGCGTCACTTCTGTACACCCAAAGGAAAAGGCGGTGAGTGTCATAAAGTTCAGCGCAAGAGCATTGAAGATATTCTCAGGCCAACTTGCTATTGAAGCATCCTACACTATCACGACAAAAACAGTAAGAAATTCTATGCTGGCATCTCTCATGTCTAAAAATTTCATGTGTCTGACTGCTAATTGACGTAAGCCTGTAATTTCCTCACAGCTTGTGGTGTCTTGTTTCAGAGAGTGGGTATCAAGCTTGAGAGTTCAACAATCACCCCAGATCAGGTACAAGTTGTGATCTTTATTGTATCAACACCCAATACATAGTTATCCCCTGCGAAATGGGAAAAAGTTTTAAATGTTAATGTCGCTACCAAAATGAACAAAACTAAATTCAGGGCCAATCACTCGTATCTTTTGTTTGGTGACAAGAACGACACCTTGGACTATGTTTATTTGTGGAACAAGAATGATACCATGGTCTTTCACTTACCTAATGTTTATTTTGACCGTTTGTCACATTGGGCTATGCAGTTGATGAATATCTTCCAGAAGAACTACGACATGCTCCTTGCCATATTCAACCCAGAAGGTTGGCTTGAGATAACGTATCCTTTTGGTGTTGCTGAGTGCTACTCTACACTTGATTGATTTTTCGAATTGGTGTTTCTGCCTGTTTTTTTTCCTCCCAAATTGGTGTTTTTGCCACTCTTCTATTTATACATATAGCAAACCTACTTCATGTATTATAGTCTTCCTCATCAAATTTTACTAGATATGTTGACGAATCTCTACGGATCGGCAGAGATGACAAGGCAAACATCTTTGTTCTGGAGAAAACAGACCCATCTCAAGTGTAAGAAGATCTACGAAGCAAAATGTGTGCAAATATTCGTAATTTCTGACAATGAGTGCATCGACACTCAGAGAAGAGGCCACATTAACGTATTCCGCGGCACAAATGATTGTTAACAGCTCAGTGCAGATCATCGATTCAACCACTCATCAATTTCTCCTGAAAAGGATAAGCAGCATTCTTTTTTACGACCGTAGAAACATTTGTTTTTTGGATTTTTTAGCTGTGCACTGTCAATGTATCAATGTAAGTATGTAACTATGAAAGTTCAGTTACATAGAGAATCAAACTGCCCCATCATAGGGAGCAATTAAACAAATATCCAATTTTGAAATACAATTTTTTTTTCAAATACCTGTCAAAGTTTCAAATACTACGAGTACTATTCGCTTATCGCTCGTCTTATTTGTACCGGGATTTCTTTAAATGTTTGACGAAATTTTGCAGCCTCACAAAGATTGTAAAACGACCTACATATGCACAATTTTGTTTTAAGAGTCATGCAACATGGGATGAGCTTGGCATATAGCATCATGTAATTAAACCTGAATAAATGTGTACATGTAGCATATTTTCTCTTTGCCTTCTCATCTAAGGTACCCTGCCATATTTTCTTAGAACGGGTACCCTGCAATGTGGGCATCCTTAAATTTTGGAGTCTACTCCAAATCAAGACCACGAGCCTCAGTATTTGGCGGCTGGGCGAGGAGTTACAGCATGCTCTTCATCCACTCAAATCTTGGCACCACAAACATTTCAGGACGTGTCTACTACACACTTCTATTCTTTTAGAGTCTTTTGATCCTCCAAGCGCAGAGGACTGTAGGACAACAACATTTTCTTAAGTGAGTGACCTAAGGTTTATCAATCAACGGGAGGCATATGTCGAAAGTGTTCTGTCTTAAACAACCTTGCAACCAAATACAAGTAGTCTCTTTTGTCCTCACCACATCCATTTTTTTTGAAAGGCACACAATACAATGTTAATTATATATGTGCACTATTTTGGCGAAGAAATTGATAATTTGGGTGATAGATTGATAGTTTGGATGGTAATAATATTTTTGTACTTTCGGAATAAATATGGAGTAAAATAGTATCTCAATGCTAGGAAATAAGGCCTAGGGTTCATAATTCCACTAGTGCGAACTCTCAACATCATTAACATAGTTTAAACACATGATATATCCTCAAAATATGTGGTAAAGAATCACTCCAAAGTTTCTCTTTTAATTAGACCAAAGTGGGATGAGTGTAGGTATGGCCGAGCATACCGATTATCTTTCTAATCCATAAGGCACACCCCAATGTAACCTCAGACAACTCCAAAAATTATGCTAAACAATCACCTTATGATCTTTATCGTTCTAACCATGACCCATAGTCATCCCAATGTCACTATGGGTATCTCTGAAAGATATACTAGATATGCATGACATAATCTCATTGATTCCCAAAAGATTCAATCCAATATAAAGAAACTCATAGCATGCGCATGATTCATTTAGCACAAAAATAATATGATGGATACATCACATTGTTCAACTTTATTAACAAAACCCATGATCACAATCAAGATTGGAAACCTACATGATCAAGGGAGAGATATATAGAACACATAGCCACTACCACATACCCTCGGACCTAAGGGAGGAATGTTCACACATCACCATTAGAAGGAAGAGAGAGTTGTTGGTGATGTTGACGGAGATGGCGGAGACGTCCCCGATAGCATTTCGACGCCACTAGAGGAGAGGAGGAACCTCCCCTCCTTCTTCCTTGGCCTTCTCCCCCAGTTAGAGGGATTTCCCCCCTCTGGTTTTCATGGCTATGGTGGTTTCGAGATGAGAGTCTTCCCTGAGGTTGGATCTAACTTTCGGGGGAGCTATTTCTAGATGCTGAAATCTAAGTCTCGTCACCCTTTTTACTTTCCACAAGAGATCCATAAGCGGTAAGATCACAAACAATTCAGGTCGGTTCAGAAACTTCTAGACCAAATTAGTTTCCAAAGGACGCCTCAATCCGAGTAACAGAACTATTTTTTTGTAATTTTCTGTCCTTGATTTTTTTTCTGCAATCGAGAAAAAAAATCGAAAAATGAATTGGCCTTTACACTAGATTAATATGTTATTCCAATCAAAATAATATATTTTTTCCAAAACCCTATATAAATGATGTGAATAAAGCATGAATACTTCAAAAATTATAGATATCTTTGGGACATATTAACATCCCCAAGCTCAATCTATGCTCGTCCTCGAGCATGTAGATGATAAAAGAATATTTTTAAAAGTTTGGGAATGCTATAATAGAGCACAACTTTGAGCACATAGAGAATGATAGTTCTAATAACAAGAAGCATTATTGTATCAAGTTCAACATAACATCAAGTGATAACGAAGTATCTCGCAAATCTTACAAGAGTATATTACAAACATAAAGTAGTGAATAAACATCAATGAAGTAAGGATAATGATCAGGTACCCCAAACATGAAGATGAATGATCCAAAGCCTTACAATGTTGCTGATCGCAATGCAGTCTTGATTAAAGTAATTGAACAATGGAGATGGTGGCTATGGCTATGGAGATGAAGATGTGAAGCCAGGTTGATGACAGTTGCATGGCGGTTGGCAAGGTGAATTGACCATCTATCCTCATGGGGTTCTTCCTCCTCCTTTATATAGTGAAGATAACACAATAAGTTTTTGGGGCCCGTCTGTTGCGAATTAGGTTCAGGCCCTTTGGTAAAGTTTTCTCAGGATGCCGTCACAGAGGCTACCAAGTGTCTTCCTCTCTTCTGCCGCCTCTGGTGTGTGCCAAATTATATGAAAATGATCCTCTCGTACAGTACATCCCATATATGACTTGATTTCCACAAAAAATTGTCCATGTATGTAAGGAATACAATAAACAAGGAGATTTACACATCTTTGCATTTATTAGTGATCAGGGTGCAAGTTATCTGGATAAAACACATAATATATCTGAGAATATCCGGTTTAACAAGGATAGAAATTAGTGTAAAAACCACTCATGAGCCGCCAAGATTCTCGTGCCGCCACCATTAGGTGCCACATCCGTCGCCGGGCCACCGTGATTTTTGGCCCCGTTTGCCTCCACTAAGTCGTTCCCGCACCTCCCATGCTTCGTCGCAGCCCTGCGCCTGCTTCCCGCCGTTTGGTCTGATACATCTCCAACGTATCTACTTTTCCTAACGCTTTTCCTCTTGTTTTGGACTCTAATTTGCATGATTTGAATGAAACTAACCCCGGACTGATGCTATTTTCAGCAGAACTACCATGGTGTTGTTTTTGTGCAGAAATAAAAGTTCTCGGAATGGAACGAAACTTTGCAAGGATTTTTTATATAAATAAAGTGAATTTCCGGAGCCAAGATCCACCAGAAGGGGGCACCTGGGTGGGCACAACCCACCAGGGCGCGCCCCCTCCTGGCGCGCCCAGGTGGGTCGTCCCCACCTGGTGGCCCCGCAGACCTCAACCCTGATACTATAAAATCACATATTTGGAGAAAAAAATCAGGGAGAAAGAATTATCGCGATCCACGAGACGGAGCCGCCGTCACCTCTTGTTCTTCATCGGGAGGCCAGATCTGGAGTCCGTTTGGGGCTCCGGAGAGGGGGATCTTCGTTCTTTGTCATCATCAACCCTTCCCTATCGCCAATTCCATGATGCTCCCCACCGGGAGTGAGTAATTCCTTCGTAGGCTCGCTGGTCGGTGAGGAGTTAGATGAGATTCATCATGTAATCGAGTTAGTTTTGTTAGGGCTTGATCCCTAGTATCCACTATGTTGTAAGATTGATGTTGCTATGACTTTACTATGCTTAATGCTTGTCACTTTGGCCCCGGGTGCCATGATTTCAGATCTGAACCGTTTATGTTATCAACATTATATCCATGTTCTAGATGCGATCTTGCAAGTTATAGTCACCTACTACGTGTTATGATCCGGCAACCCCGGAGTGACAATAGCCAAGACCACTCCCGGCGATGACTGTAGTTTGAGGAGTTCATGTATTCACCATGTGTTAATGCTTTGTTTCGGTTCTCTATTGAAAGGAGGCCTTAATATCCCTTAGTTTCCAATTGGACCCCACTGCCACGGGAGGGTAGGACAAAAGATGTCATGCAAGTTCTTTCCATAAGCACGCATGACTATTTACGGAATACATGCCTACATTATATTGATGAATTGGAGCTAGTGCCGCATCGCCCTAGGTTATAACTGTCTCATGATGAATATCATCCAACAAGTCACTGATCCAGTGCCTACGAATTTATCTTATATTGTTCTTGCTAAGTTACTACTTCTATCGTTACTATTGCACTTGCTACAAAATTATTGCTATCAGTGTTACCATTACAATTGCTGCTGTTACTATTATCAAAACTATCATATTACTTTGCTACTGATCACGTTGCTGTAGATAATTAATCTTCAGGTGTGGTTGAATTGACAACTCAGCTTCTAATACCTTCAAATATTCTTTGGCTCCCCTTGTGTTGAATCTATAAATTTGGGTTGAATACTCTACCCTCGAAAACTGTTGTGATCCCCTATACTTGTGGGTTATCAAGACCTTATTCTAGCGCCGTTACCGGGGAGCATAGCTATATTTGTTGAGTCACTTGGGATTATTACCAATTTATCACTATGAAGAATATGAAGGATGCTAAGACTAAGATTTATCCCTCTAAGACGAGGGGAGGTAAGGAACTATCATCCAGTTCTGCTTTAGATTCACCTTCTGTTATAAGTAAACTTGCAACACCAACACATGCTATTAATCTTGATATGTCGCAAGTTATTGATGATGCTACTTCTGCTATGAATGATACTTATGATGATGCTAGTACCTTGCTTAATGATAATGATGTGTCACTTGGTGATTTTCTTGATGAACAAATTGCTAGAGTAATACAACATGATGTTGTTGAATCTGATGATGAGCTTGAAACTGAAACTCCTAAAACACCTGCTAGAACTAGCCCTCCTAGATATGAATTGCCTAAGGTACTGGAAGGTTATGTTATGAATGAGGATATAACTAGAGATATTCTTGCTTATAAGGATAGAGATGATCTAGAGAAATTACTATGCAAGTATAAGGAAAAATCTCTGAATGCTAGAATGAAATATGTGTTGGGGAACGTAGTAATTTCAAAAAAATTCCTACGCACGCGCAAGATCATGGTGATGCATAGCAATGAGAGGGAAGAGTATCGTCCATGTACCCTCGTAGACCGTAAGCGGAAGCGTTATGAGAACGCGGTTGATGTAGTCGAACGTCTTCACGATCCGACCGATCCAAGTACCGAACGCACGACACCTCCGAGTTCAGCACACGTTCAGCTCGATGAAGTCCCACGAACTCCGATCCAGCAGAGCTTCACGGGAGAGTTCCGTCAGCACGACGGCGTGTTGAAGGTGATGATGTTGCTACCGACGCAGGGCTTCGCCTAAGCACCGCTACGATATGATCGAGGTGGATTATGGTGGAGGGGGGCACCGCACACGGCTAAGGGATCAATGATCAACTTGTGTCTAGAGGTGCCCCCTGCCCCCGTATATAAAGGAGCAAGGGGGGAGGCTGGCCGACCCTCTATGGCGCGCCAGGAGGAGTCCTCCTCCTAGTAGGAGTAGGACTCCCCTCTTTCCCCTCTTTCCTACTCCTACTAGGAGGGGGAAAGGAAGGGGGGAGGGAGAAGGAAAGGGGGCGCCCCCCCTCTCCTAGTCCAATTCGGACCAGAGGGGGAGGGGCGCGCGGCCTGCCCTAGGCCAGCCCTCTCTCTCTCCACTAAGGCCCATAAGACCCATTATTTCTCCCGAGGGGTTCCGGTAACCCTCCGGCACTCCAGTTTTCTCTGAAATCATCCGGAACACTTCCGGTGTCCGAATATAGTCGTCCAATATATCGATCTTTACGTCTCGACCATTTCGAGACTCCTCGTCATGTCCGTGATCATATCCGGGACTCCGAACTACCTTCGGTACATCAAACCACAAAAACTCATAATACCGATCGTCACCGAACTTTAAGCGTGCGGACCCTACGGGTTCGAGAACTATGTAGACATGACCGAGACACGTCTCCGGTCAATAACCAATAGCAGAACCTGGATGTTCATATTGGCTCCCACATATTCTACGAAGATCTTTATTGGTCAAACCGCATAACAACATACGTTGTTCCCTTTGTCATCGGTATGTTACTTGCCCAAGATTCGATCGTCGGTATCTCAATACCTAGTTCAATCTCGTTACCGGCAAGTTTCTGTACTTGTTCTGTAATGCATCATACCGCAACTAACTCATTAGTTACAATGCTTGCGAGGCTTATAGTGATGTGCATTATCGAGTGGGCCCAGAGATACCCCTCCGACAATCGGAGTGGCAAATCCTAATCTTGATCTATGTCAACTCAACAAGTACCATCGGAGACACCTGTAGAGAACCTTTATAATCACCCAATTACGTTGTGATGTTTGATAGCACACAAAGTGTTCCTCCGGTAATCGGGAGTTACATAATCTCATAGTCATAGGAACATGTATAGGTTATGAAGAAAGCAATAGCAGTAAACTAAAACGATCAAGTGCTAAGCTGACGGAGTGGGTCAAGTCAATCACATCATTCTCCTAATGATGTGATCACGTTTATCAAATGACAACTCATGTCTATGGTTAGGAAACATAACCATCTTTGATCAACGAGCTAGTCAAGTAGAGGCATACTAGTGACAATCTGTTTGTCTATGTATTCACACATGTATCATGTTTCCGGTTGATACAATTCTAGCATGAATAATAAACATTTATCATGATATGAGGAAATAAATAATAACTTTATTATTGCCTCTAGGGCATATTTCCTTCAATATGATCCTAAGTTTGCTACTTCACCAATCTTTATTGATGATAAGGATTATGAATTCTCTGTCGACCCAGAGTTAATTACTTTGGTTGAATCTGATCCTTTCCATGGTTATGAAACTGAAACTGTTGTGGCACATCTTACTATGAATGACATAGCCACCCTTTTTACTCATGATGTGAAGACTCATTATTACTTTATTCTTAAATTGTTTCCGTTCTCATTAAAGGGTGATGTTAAAACTTGGTACAATACTCTTGCTCTTGGTTGTGTGCGTAGTCCCCATGATACGATTTATTACTTCTCTGAAAAATATTCCCCTGCTCATAAGAAACAAGCTGCTTTACAGGAAATATTTAACTTCGTGCAAATTAAAGAAGAGAGTCTCCCACAAGCTTGGGGGAGGCTTTTCCAGTTACTTAATGCTTTGCTTGATCACCCTCTTAAGAAAAATGAAATACTTGATATCTTCTATAATGGACTAACCGATGCTTCTAGGGATTTCCTGGATAATTGTGCTGGTTGTGTTTTCAGGGAACGAACTATTGGGCAAGCTGAAGAATTATTGAATAACATATTGAAAAATTATGATGATTGGACTCTTCCTGAACCACCGCTTAAACCCACTCCGAAGAAGAGGGGTATATTATATCTCAGTCCTGAAGATATGCAAGAGGCAAAGAAATCCATGAAGGAAAAAGGTATTAAAGCCGAGGATGTTAAAAATTTACCTCCTATCGAAGAAATACATGGGCTTAATACACCACCACCACCCAAGGTGGTAGAGGTAAATTCTCTAATGAAGTTCAATGATAATGACAATCCTCACAATATGCACCCTAGCCAATGCCTTTATGAGTTTGAAAACTATATTAGAAAACAAGATCACTTCAATGCAAATGTTATGAAACAATTGAAATATAATTCCGATATGATTGCTCGCTTGAGTGACTTGTTATTTAGAATCTCAAATGATGTTAGAGGTGTTGGAAAGCATGCTTCTATGGTACAAACCCAGTTAGAACCTGTTGCTAAATCTCAAAGAGAGTTGCTAGATGAAATGAATAATAATATACATGACTTTGCTGTTAGAGTAGCAACTAGAGGAGGTAAAATGGCTCAGGAACCACTTTATCCTGAGGGACATCCAAAAAGAATTGAACATGATTCACAAAGGAACAACACCACTACACCTAGTCCTTCTAAAAAGAAAAGGAAGAAGAAAAATGATAGGACTTTGCATGCCTCTAGTGAACCTGAAGTAGAAAAACCTCCTGATAATGATAATGAAATTTCTATTTCTGATGTTGAAACTCAGTCTGGTAATGAACACTCACCTTCTGATAATGAAAAAGATAATGATGATCTTCATGCAAATACTCAAACGAATAGTAATGAACCAGATAATGATGTTGAGATAGAACCACCAGTTTATCTTGATAATCCACAACCTAAGAATACAAGATATGATAAAAGAGACTTCATTGCTAGAAAACATGGTAAAGAAAGAGAACCGTGGGTTCAAAAACCTATGTCCTTTCCACCTAAGTCAACTAAAAAGAAAGATGATTAAGAATTTGAACACTTTGCTGAAATGCCGAGGCCAGTTTTTTTGCGTACTCGCTTGAATGATATCCTTAAAATGCCTCCTTATGCAAAGTATATGAAAGACATCATCACTAATAAGAGAAAAATACCGGAAGCTGAAATCTCCATCATGCTTGCTAATTATACTTTTAAGGATGGAGTACCTAAAAGCCTTGGAGATCCGGAAATACCAACTATACCTTGCTCTATCAAAAAGAATTATGTGAAAACTGCTTTATGTGATTTAGGAGCTGGTGTTAGTGTTATGCCTTTCTCTTTATATAAAAGAGTGAATAAACTCACCCCTACTGAAATATATTTGCAAATGGCTAACAAATCTACTGCCATACCTATCGTTATCTGTGAGGATGTGCCCGTTGTTGTTGCTAATGTTATTATTTTGACTGACTTTGTTATACTTGAGATGCCCGAGGATGACGAGATGCCGATTATCCTTGGTAGACCCTTCTTGAATACTGTAGGGGCTGTTATTGATTGCAATAAAAGCAAGATCACATTTCATATCAATGGTAATGAGTATACGGTGCACTTTCCGAAGAAACAATTCCAAGTGAATGGTATTAATGTTATTGAAAAATCTCTGACAATCACTATTGGAAGTTTTAAAATACCTCTACCTACTGCCAAAAAGAAATATGAAATGCTTATTGTTGGGGACATTCATATCCCCGTTGAGATAACTTAGTGATTTACGAAAGTTCTTCGGTTTCATGTTAATCGAAAGTGGTTATTAATAAGACATGATCAACCTTATTAAGGGATCATTTTTGAGAGGTATGAAGTTGATGAATTTAGTAAGCACTACCTTCTGTCCCTACCTTTTTGTTTCTATGTTTTTATTAGTTAGATAAAATAAAATGTCATGTTTTTTCTGTTTTCTGAATTTTCCGTGCAATAAAAAATGACCAAAAAATAGAAGTTCTCAGAATGCCCTGAAAATTTAATATGATTTTTTCTGAATATTTAAGAATTTCTGGTGCAAATAACATCAGAGGGAGGTGCACCAGGTGGGTTGTGGTCCCCACATGGACCCCCTCACTTATCTCTTTACACCACATCATCACCAACCTCCAAAAAAAAATTCTCCATTGCTCTCTCTCCCATGTTCTTGCTCTCAAACCCGCGGATTTCGATCTCTTTTCTCGAAGCTCTGTTTTTGAAACTGTTTCTTGGGATTGTTGCTTGATATGTGAC
>NC_041382.1:520159846-520165364 GCF_002162155.2 Triticum dicoccoides
TATGTTTTTATTAGTTAGATAAAATAAAATGTCATGTTTTTTCTGTTTTCTGAATTTTCCGTGCAATAAAAAATGACCAAAAAATAGAAGTTCTCAGAATGCCCTGAAAATTTAATATGATTTTTTCTGAATATTTAAGAATTTCTGGTGCAAATAACATCAGAGGGAGGTGCACCAGGTGGGCACAACCCACCTGGGCGCGCCAAGACCCCCAGGCGCGCCCAGGTGGGTTGTGGTCCCCACATGGACCCCCTCACTTATCTCTTTACACCACATCATCACCAACCTCCAAAAAAAAATTCTCCATTGCTCTCTCTCCCATGTTCTTGCTCTCAAACCCGCGGATTTCGATCTCTTTTCTCGAAGCTCTGTTTTTGAAACTGTTTCTTGGGATTGTTGCTTGATATGTGACTCCACCGTTTGTCCAATTAGTTTTTGCTTTGGTTTATTATATTTTGAATAATTAGCTACTCTTGGTGCTGCTGTAGATGAGCTTGCATGTTGAATTCTTAGAGTTCTAAGTAGTTTGAATGCTTCCTATGGCCTCTATGTATCCCTATGAGTAGTTGGTATCAATTTTATAAAGTTTTGTTGATAAATTTTTGCCACCTAATTTTTTTCTTCAGAAAATTGTACGCAATCATGATGTACCTATTTGGAAGGAGTTCTTAGAGGAGGAGATCCTCGGGGGCATCTTCTAGTGACAGCTCCGCTCATCGGTCTTATGTTGAACCAAGTGAAAGTTGTATTCGAGATGCCGCCACCAAAACATGCCTATGTCCATGCGATGATTATATGGTGTGTGTGGGCATTAAGGAGGAATTTGAGCAATATGTTCACAATGCCGGTCTCGGTCCCTACATTTCAGATAAGTGCGATCAACACCACACTATCACTGAATCATTTGTCAAAGAATTTAAATTCCATCCCCGTGAGTCTAGGGTGTCATTTAAGCTTTATGAAAATCCATTTACCATATCACTAGAGAGTTTTGCTCACCACTGCAAACTCCCATTATGGGGTTCACTTGACGAACCGCCAAGGGCTGAGGACCAATCATTCTTGACTAGTCTTTGCTATGCTGAGACGAGGGGAGTGACGCAAGGTAGAATAAAGAGCATCCATTTTCCCGCAATTCAGTACTTTGCATTATTTAACGGGAAATGTATCGTAGGAAAGCAAGATTGTATTACACTTTGTGCTCTAGACTTAAGCCTCATACGCATCGCTCTCACTGGTGATAGGAGTTATAATCTTGCAGCGATTGTTGCACGCATATTGCAGCATAACGCTAATAGTGGCTATTTCTATGGTGGAATTTATGCCACGCCTTTAGCACGAGGGTTGGGTGTTTCACCTTTGCCCTTTGACCCTACCTACCCGCACAGTATTTGGACTTTGATTTTATGAAAAATCATAAGATCCTTAAAGGAAATATTCATAATTTCACCTATAACTTGTTGTTTAACTAAGCGTCTGTTGTGCACACATATTTGCCTGCGCCTGCTCTTTTTGATTATCACAACAAGGGAAGATATTTCGTTCTTGAGAGCGAGGCCCGAGCCCACAACGTTGCGGTCGAGGCGGCACGACAGGCCGAGGCATCCGCACCGAGAGCCTCCGTGAGCTACTAGTCCAACTATTATCCAGGCTACTGATTGATTACCAAGTTTGGCCAAAAGCCTAAGCTTGGGGGAGTACGTGTTTTCCACCAACATTACATTCATGTTCACACATTTCATTCCAATTGTCGGTGTTCACACTTTTTCATTGTATTATTCATGCTTAATTTTATTTTCTTGCTTTCTTCTTGTGTGTTTGAATTTTTTTAGAAAAACCAAAAAATATAGTTGTAGTTAATTTACTTTCTATGCATGCTTAGCTGTGGCACTAAAAAGAAAACCCCAAAAGATTTCCTTGTTCTTCTTTTGCTTGTTGGGAGCTTTCCCGTGTAAATAGTTTTCTCGTTTTCGCTTTCCCTTTTATTTTCTTGTTAAAGAAAATCAAAAATTCCAAAAATATTTCAGTGTGTTTCTCTGAATTTCTTTTATTTTATTTCAAACCTTACCAAGGAGAAGACCACGATGAAAATGTGGAGTGACTCTCATTTGAATAATTGTTAATCTAATAAAGAGCCCATTTTACCTTGTCTTCTCCTGTTGAATAAAATGTTTGTAGATTCTAGCTTAGTCCATGTCACTCTTGCACTATTATTATGTTCACATCATTCGGTCCTGCAAGTGAAAGACAATAATGACGATATTTGATGAACTGGCTGTGGCAGAGAGAAACGGGTATGAACTCGACTTGTTCTGTTTGTGTAAATATGTTTAACTTAGTATCCATGATTCAGCCCATTATGATTAAACATGTTCGCAATGACAATTAGAGATTATAGTTTATCATGCCATGCATAAGTAGCTCGGAGTGGATAATGATTTATCTTGGATATCAACATTGTGTTAAAATGATTGTGATGTAGTATGATGGTATGGTATCCTCCTCTGAATGTTCGAGTGGCTTGACTTGGCACATGTTCATGCATGTAGTTGAATCAAAACCAACATAGCATCTATGATATTTATGTTCATGGTGTTCATATCCTACTCATGCTAGTGTCCAATGTTACTTATGCATAATGCATGTTCATGACCGTTGTTTCTCTCTAGCTGTCCGCTTCTCAATCTAATTGCTACCCTTTGCCTGTACTAAGTGAGAATTCTGCTTATGCATCAAAAACCTTGAACCCAAAGTTATTTCAGATGAGTGCACCATACTTACCTGTGACGCCCCCGATTTGACCGTACACTAATCATACACGCAAACGTGTATGAGCAAGATCAGGGACTCACGGGAAGATATCACAACACAACTCTACAAATAAAATAAGTCATACAAGCATCATATTACAAGCCAGGGGCCTCGAGGGCTCGAATACAAGAGCTCGATCATAGACGAGTCAGCGGAAGCAACAATATCTGAGTACAGACATAAGTTAAACAAGTTTGCCTTAAGAAGGCTAGCATAAACTGGGATACAAATCGAAAGAGGTGCAGGCCTCCTGCCCGGGATCCTCCTAAACTACTCCTGGTCGTCGTTAGCGGGCTGCACGTAGTAGTAGGCACCTCCTGAGTAGTAGTAGTCATCATCGACAGTGGCGTCTGGCTCCTGGGCTCCATCATCTGGTCGCAGCAATCGAGTATAGAAAAGGGGAAAAGGGGGAGCAAGGCAACCATGAGTACTCATCCAAAGTACTCGCAAGCAAGGAGCTACACTACATATGTATGCATTGGTATCAAATGGAAAAAGGGGGTATCATATGTGGACTGAACTGCAGAATGCCGGAATAAGAGGGGGATAGCTAGTCTTTTCGAAGACTACGCTTCTGGTAACCTCCATCTTGCAGCAGAAGAAGAGAGTAGATGGTAAGTTCACCAAGTAACATCGCATAGCATAATCCTAACCGATGATCCTCCCCTCGTCGCCCTGTGAGAGACCGATCACCGGTTGTATCTAGCACTTGGAAGGGTGTGTTTTATTAAGTATCCGGTTCTAGTTGTCATAAGGTCAAGGTACAACTCCAAGTCGTCCTGTTACCGAAGATCACGACTATTCGAATAGATTAACTTCCATATAGGGGTGCACCACATTTCCCAACACGCTCGATCCCCTTTGTCCGGACAGACTTTCCTGGGTCATGCCCGGCCTCAGAAGATCAACACGTCGCAGCCCTACCTAGACACAACAGAGGGGTCAACACGCCGGTCTAAATCCTATGGTGCAGGGGTCTGGGCCCATCGCCCATTGCACACCTGCACGTTGCGAACGCGGCCAGCGAGCAGACCTAGCCTCCCTTATACAAGAGCAGGCGTTCCAGTCCAACCCGGTGCGCGCCGCTCAGTCGCTGACGTCACGAAGGCTTCCGCTGATACCATGACATCGAGTGCCCATAACTGTTCCTGCGTGGTTGGTTAGTGCATATAGGCCAGTAGCCAGACTCAGATCAAATACCGAGATCTCGTTAAGCATGCTATTTTGAAGTAACAGCGAATGCCGACCAGGGCCAGGCCCACCTCTCTCCTGGGTGGTCTCAACCTGCCCTGTCGCTTCACCACAAAATAACAGTCAGGGGCCATCGGGAACCTAGGCCCATCACTACCTGGGTGGAACCACCTGCCCTTTCAACCCCCAACATCGGAATCACTTGCGGGTACTCAACGAGCCAACCCGACTTTAGTCACAACATGTATAGTATGTATATATAGTATAAACCCGTGATCAACACCCGAGTGATCACGGCCCGATAGTATAGCATGGGAGACTGACAAGAATGTAGGGCCACTGATGATAATCTAGCATCCTATACTAAGCATTTAGGATTGCAGGTAAGGTATCAACAGTTGTAGCAACAATGATAGGCTATGCATCAGAATAGGATTAACGGAAAGCAGTAACATGCTACACTACTCTAATGCAAGCAATATAGAGGAGAGTAGGCGATATCTGGTGATCAAAGGGGCGGGGGCTTGCCTGGTTGCTCTGGCAAGGAGGGGTCATCCTCGATGTAGTCGATCACAGGGGTATCGTCAGTGATCTCGGGGTCTAACGGAAAGAAGTAACCGAGGGGGAACACAATAAATAATAGAGCAATCAAAGTATCACAAAGCATAACAAGGCAATACCGGTGCCAGGTATGCCCTAACGCTGTATTAGGTGATAGCGGCGAAGGAGGGAAACATCCGGGAAAGTATTCCTAGTGTTTCACGTTTTCGGACAGATAGACCGGAGGGGAAAAGTTACGTGTTCATTATGCTAGGGATGTGTGGTGGACGAACGTGCTGCGTATTCGGATTCGTCTCGTCGTTCTGAGCAACTTTCATGTAGAAAACTTTTTCATCCGAGTTACGGATTAATTTCTACGGATTTCTAAAGTTTTAGTACATTTTTTGGATTTATTTATAATTTGGAAATAAGGATTAAATGCTAGACGCACCCAGCACAGGGTACACAAAATGCACCCAGTGGCTGACAAGTGGGCCAGGGGGTCCTAGTTGACCAGTCAACATTTGACTGGTCAACAGGGGTGGGCCCCCTGTCATTGACTGTTTTAACTAATTACATATTAAGTAGCTAATTAGAAGGTTAACTACTTTAAGTTAATAAAACAAATTTTAATTAAGTAAATCAATCAATTACTTAATTAATTAGAATAACTATTGTCTTTACATATTTTTTTAAACACATTTTTAAAGGGGGCGGGCCCCATCTGTCAATGGCCCGTAGGCTACAGTGAGCACTGGGCTATCGGGCAGTGGCGTGGGCGCCCAGTGTGGCCAAACCCGCCCGGGTGCGGGGGCTGGGGAAGGCCATGGCCACGGCGGGGCTCGCTGGCCGGCCGGAGCTGCGCCCGACACCGGCAAGGTCGGGCCAGGGGAAGCGGGTCCGAGCGGCGGCGGACGCGGCCCGGGCGACGCGCGAGGGGCGCCGGCCATCACGGGCGCGGACGCGGGCAAGGGCG
>NC_041382.1:520165689-520373514 GCF_002162155.2 Triticum dicoccoides
AACGTGCGCAGCGGGACAGCGGGGCAGGGCGAGGGGAGCGAGCGCGCGCAGGGTGGCTGGCAGGGGCGGGTGCCAGCACGCTCCGGTGGAGCACGGGCGCAGCCGGGCGGAGCCGGCGCGGTCCGGTGGAGGTGAGTGCGGCGGCGGGAGGAGGAGCAGAAGCATCAGGAGGCCAGTGGGGGGAGGGAGACAGAGGTGAGGGGTGTGGGCAGCGCGTTGCGTCGGCGAAAGCTGGCGCGGGCAGCGCTGGCGCGGTGAAGCGGCCAGCGGTGATCAGGAGGGGAGGGCGGCACGGTCTCGGGCGGGGGCGGCCAACAACAACGAGCAGCAGGAGGCGAGGCGGGCACGCGGTGGCTGCATCTGGGCAGTTGCACAACGCGGCAGGATGGCATGGGTCGCGCGCACGGGGGCGCCCAGGAGCTAGTGGGAGTGCGCTGGGGTGAGCATGGAAATGGGCGTGGTCAGGGACGCGGGCGAGCACGCGCGGAGCGAGCTTCGGCCATGGCGGCGCAGCACGGGGACGGCCTCAACGGCGACAAATCGAAGCAGGAAGAGAGGGAATCCGGGAGAGCAGCTCACAGCGAGCTCGGGGGCACAGTCGAGGAGGCTGGGGGCGGTGTGGTGATGCAGATCAACGGCGGGCAGTGGCGAACACCGTCGGAGAAGATCGAAGCGGGCGTCGGCGTTGCAGCTCTATGGCTCCGATCCACCGCGTGTAGGTGACGAGTACGAGGCTGCGGTGCTCCCGAACATGCTTGTGTAGCTCGGGGAGATCTCCAGTACGCGAACACGACGGCAACGAGGCGGCAACCGATCTCGGGTGTGAGCAAATTGGGAGGAAGTGAGACGGGAGAGGGGAACCAATGTGCTAGGGTTCGCAGGGGAGGGGGTGCCGACGCTAAGTAGGATGAGGGGGGCATGGATGCGTGCCACGGCGCCATGGCGTCCGTGGATGTGCTCCACGATGCTTCCCTACTACAGGTTGAAGGCAACCGGTGTGGGTTGGGCCTCTATGCACTGTTGTTAGATGGGCCAAAGGCCATAGGAGTCTTTCTTCTATTCGATTGCTAAAATAATAAGTAGCTACTGTTTCTAAATAGTTTAGTGATCAAATGAATTTTGTTAATTATGAAGCTATGCCCAATAATACTAGGTACTATTCCTGGGCTGCACAAAAGTTTGGGGTTAGTTTGAATTTTTCATAACTGGAAAACTATTAAATGTTGTTTTGGCACTGTTTTAATTAGGTTAAGGGCATTTAATTACTTCAGATAATGTTGGTCTATTCATGAAAATTATTTAGTGAATTTTTGCAACTCATCAAACATTTTTGTTTACTATTCGAAGGAATAATAATTTAACTCGTCTTTTAAAAATTTGAATTTGAGATCGGATTGAAACAAAGTGATTAACAAAAAAAATGCGATGACTTGGCACGATTAGGCATGAGATTATTGTAGCATGATTCTTGGGGTGTTACATTACTTATACGCGGTATTACCCTACCGTCCTAAGTAAATTTGCATGTGCCACCTCTAAAAACTTCTAATAAATATCCTTTTTGTGTGTCTGGATCATTCATGAAACGACAGGAGGTGGTCGGTATCTTCCATGCTAAGAGGGTCATTCTCTGGTCAAGTGTTTATTCATTCGCCATCGCACGAGAAAAGGGCGGTAATAGGGATGCCCATTCCCAAACTACAAATAGAAAAAACTTACAAATAATCAAACAAGAACTCCCAATGGAGTCAAAACATTTACTTTTATCGCTTAGGAACCGCCACTAGCGTGCTTAGCATGGAAGATATTGATAACTGATGGTCGTGAATTAAATGAGAAGGGTGCACCGAAATATCATTTACTTCTGTTTTAAAACTTGAGCTCTGGCACCTCTGCGAATCACTTCTTCCCTCTGCGAAGGGACTATCTATTTACTTTTATGTTGTGTCATCCCCTTCTAAAATAAGCGCCAGAACCTGAGAGCACCGTTGTCATGCTTATGCATTGTGTGTAGCTAATGTTGGGTGCATCATGACTTGATCTTTTCTACCATGAATTAAAATGTTTAGTCGCTGCTTGAACTTTGGAGG
Organism: Triticum dicoccoides; assembly: GCF_002162155.2. Lineage (NCBI taxonomy): Eukaryota > Viridiplantae > Streptophyta > Magnoliopsida > Poales > Poaceae > Triticum > Triticum dicoccoides. The sequence goes on from NC_041382.1 coordinate 520,167,780, forward strand.
TGCCCTGCATTTATATTTTGCGATCTCAGAAAGGGCTAGCGAGATACGACTATTGTCATATTATATCATGGTTGTTTTGACAACGTGTTTCCATTTGAGATATCTTATTATTGCTCGCTAGCTGATTATGTCATTGATATGAGTTAATATAATTTTTAAGAGTTATTGTCGGTATGGTTAGTTATAATGTTGGCTGAAAACCTGTGTGCTGTTTAAGCTTATTTATGCAAACAAGAGCGAAAGAGTTTGTAAAAGTTGTTCTTTTTCACTTTCAGTTTATCAACTGAATTGCTTGAGGACAAGCAAAGGTTTAAACTTGGGGGAGTTGATACGTCTCCAACGTATCTACTTTTCCTAACACTTTTCCTCCTGGTTTCGACTCTAATTTGCATGATTTGAATAAAACTAACCCCGGACTGACATTGTTTTCAGCAGAACTACCATGGTGTTGTTTTTGGTGCAGAAATAAAAGTTCTCCGAATGGAACGGAACTTTGCGAGGAATTTTTATATAAATAAAGAGAATTTCTGGAGCCAAGTGTGATGCCCCGAGACCGATGCGCCAGGTGTCTTTCGGCTATTCGCTGTTGTTTCCTTGTCTTTCATTTGCGTGTTGCATATTGTCATGTCATCATCCGCATTGCATCATCATGTTTTCAAAACTTGCATCCGTCCGGGTTCCCCAGTTTCGTCCGTTGTCCGTTCTGAGCCCAACCACACCCGCACGCGCCCGCGGCATGTCCGAAATATTATTTTATAAGTGGCCAGAAAATTTTCTCGGAATGGGTTGAAAGTTGGCGTGCGGTCTTATTTTAGTGTAGGTAGACCGCCTGTCAAATTTCATCGCGTTTGGAGTCCGTTTGATGCCCCAATGTATAACTATAGCGGCACTGCTGCCGGTCTAACGTCGGATGTTTTCGGTCTCCGAAAACTGCTGCCGGGCCCTCTCTCTCTTCTCTGCTCTCAGCCTCGCCACAGCCCACCTAGTCCATCCACCTACCCTTCTTCGCGGCTGGAGCCGTCCGATGCGATCGCACGGTCCGAAAACCCCTCTTTGCACAGTGCACCGACCCCTCACGTGCGCGTCCGAAACTTCCCCGGACCCGACCCGGGAAGTCGTCACCGTTGTGTCCGAACCATCCCCAAACATCTACAAAACATCACCGTTTTCTTATTTGGACTCCCTAGATATTTTATTCGCGATCGTCCGATTGCAATCGGAGGGTATGATTAGCCCCTAACCCAAAAATCCATTTGCTATATATAGTTCCCCTTTGTCCATCTCTAGACAAACCCTAAAATCTAGGACATTTGTCCCTGCCGCCGCCGCCGCACTCATCTCCCACCTCGGGATCCATCCCCATGCAATCAGCGCATGCGTCCCTGATCCAAATCCCTTCGACTTCCTCTACTTCGATCCCTGAGCTCCATAGCCACCTCCACACGCCCCTCGTCCGCGAGCACCCGAGGCCCTGCCTCCTCCTCGTCGCCTCGCACCTCACCCCGACGTTCCCGACCGCCTCGTCATAGCCGATGTTGGAGACGGTCACCTCCATCCCCGTGCTCCCCCGATGCCCGAGCGAAGAGCTCCCCTTAGCCCTCCTCGACCTACAACAGCCATCGTAGCCCTCGAGCGGGAGGGCTTCGCCTGACCGTAGCCCCGCGTCCCTGCCTCCCTCCGGCTGTCGACCGCGCTGCCGATGGAGCTCGCCGGAAGAACCTCCCGTCAGGTCGTCCCACTCCCTGCCATGCCCATCCTTTCTATTTTCTTTGCTTCCTGTGGATGCCCCTCACCTCCCCATCTCTTCCCCCTACAGGAACCCATGGCGCCATCCCCATGGAGCTGCGACCGTCGCCGCCGGACGTCTTGACGCCGTCGCAGTCCTCGCCGCTGGATCCGGCCTTCCACACATATCCTGGATCCTCCCGTTCCCCCACATCCCTTGCTTCTGCTCCGCAAGGAGAGCGACCCAAGCCGCACGCCCTGCTTCCCCTGCATCGGTCGCGTTGACCCCGATCCGAGCCAGCACGTGAAGGCTGCGGCCCAGGGCACCAAGCCGCAGCCAGCCCATCCAGCCGCTAAATCTACTGGGCCGAGCCCATGGGTGACCTTCCCCAGGTCCTCCAGATTCGGCCCATGCGTGTTCTTTTTTCCTGTTGCATTATTTTCTTTTATCCAGAGACCGCCCATTTTACAGAAACACCCTTGCACTTCATGCATATCCTAACTAATTAACCGTGCATCGGATTAAAACAAACTTTATATGTAAAATGTCTAGAATTTTGTCTAGTTTATTAATATCCAACTTTCATCTATGTTTAAAATGTTTAAACTGTTGTTTGCATTAATTCGTTCAAATGCCATGTTAAAATGATTTAATTCATAACTAAATAACCGTAGCTCGGTTTTAAATAATCTTTATATTTAAATGGGGTAGAAAAATGCCTAGTTTAACATGGTGGCATCACTTTGCATGTTTACTAACTCTAAAATATGGTTTAGGGCAGAACAATACCAAATCTAATATATGCACATGAGGATTTTTTCGGACTTGTTGTTTGTTATTTTTGGCCTCATTTAAACTTGCCTAGATAGGTAGTTTTCATATGCTTCACCTCCTGCCATGTTAATCAACATTTAATATTGTTGGGTACATAAACGAGATCGAACTAAATAACTTGTTGTGGTGTTTTGTCAATATGCAACTCGTTGCATATTGAGCTCCACTTAATTTGTAGGATTGCTTGTGCACTTTGCCATGCCAAGCCTTTTAAAACCGGACATGCATCATACTTGGTTGTGCCCAACAATATTACTTTGCATTATCAAAACTATCATATTACTTTGCTACTGATCACGTTGCTGTAGATAATTAATCTCCAGGTGTGGTTGAATTGATAACTCAGCTGCTAATACCTTCAAATATTCTTTGGCTCCCCTTGTGTTGAATCTATAAATTTGGGTTGAATACTCTACCCTCGAAAACTGTTGCGATCCCCTATAATTGTGGGTTATCAAGACCATTTTCTGGCGTCGTTGCCAGGGAGCATAGATCTATTCTTTGAGTCACTTGGGATTTATATCTGCTTATCATTATGAAGAACTTGAAATATCCATGAACCAAGATTTATCCCTCAACTACGAGGGGAGGTAAGGAACTGCCATCTAGCTCTGCACTTGATTCACCTTCTGTTTTGAGTAAGCTTGCGACACCTATACCTGCTTCTGCTATTCGTTCTGATATGTCACATGTTATTGATGATACCACTTCTGCTATGCATGATACTTGTGATGAAACTACTTCTATGCTTGATACTACTGTGCCACTTGGTAAATTTCTTGATGAACAACTTGTTAGGGCTAGAGAAATTGAAAATATTGAATCTGATAATACTGATGAAAGTGATGATGAAGAACTCACTTGTTATTCCCGAGGGTTATGTTTTTGATCAAGAAGCTTCTTTAGCTATTTTAGCTTGCAAAGATAGAAACAAACTAAAGAGGTTATTAGCTAAATGGAAAAGCAATCTCTAAATGCTAGAATGAAACCTGACCCTGCTTTTGCTACTTCACCTATCTGTGTTACTGATAAGGATTATGAATTCCTTGTTGATCCTGATATAATTACTTTGGTTGAATCTGATCCTTTTCATGGTTATGAATTTGAAACTGTTGTAGCACATCTTACTAAACTTAATGATATAGCCACCCTGTTCACTAAAGATGAGAGAACTCGCTACTTTTATATCCTTAAAATATTTCCATTCTCATTAAAGGGTGATGCTAAGACATGGTTTAATTCTCTTGATCCTGGTTGTGTGCGTAGTCCCCAGGATATGATTTATTACTTCTCTGCTAAATATTTCCCTACTCATAAGAAACAAGCTGCTTTAAGGGATATATATATAATTTTGTGCAAATTGAAGAAGAGAGTCTCCCACAAGCTTGGGGGAGGATTCTCCAATTACTTAATGCTTTGCCTGATCATCCTCTTAAGAAAAATGAAATACTTGATATCTTTTATAATGGACTAACCGATGCCTCCAGAGATTACCTGGATAGTTGTGCTAGTTCTGTTTTCAGGGAAAGAACACCGGATGAAGCTGAAATTCTATTGAATAATATGTTGACAAATGAAAATAATTGGACACCTTCGGAGCCAATTCCTGAGCCTATTCCTAAACCAACTCTAAATAAGAGGGGTATTCTATTTCTCAGTCCTGAAGATATGCAAGAGGCAAAGAAATCCATGAAAGAAAAAGGTATTAAAGCTGAAGATGTTAAGAATTTACCTCCTATTGAAGAAATACACGGTCTTAATTTACCGTCTGTTGAAGAAACATATGATCTTAATCCTTTACCTATTGAAGAAACTCATGGTCTTGATAACCCGACACAGTAAAGGTAAAATCTCTCTATAGATATGATAAAGCTGTAATCCCATTTACTAAGTTTGCTAGCCCATGCTTATATGAGTTCGATAAATTTATGGCTAAGCAAGAAGATTTTAATGCTTATTTTGGTAGACAATTGGAATACAATTCAAATATGCTTGAACACTTGGGTGATTATATGGCTAATATCAAATGTGAACTTAAACTTATTAGTAAATATGCTTCTATGGTTACCACTCAAGTAGAACAAGTACTTAAAGCTCAAAATGATTTGCTCAATGAATTGAATAGTAAAGATAATGATAACGCTGTTAGAGTTATGACTAGAGGTGGTAAAATGACTCAGGAACCTTTGTATCCTGAAGGCCACCCTAAGAGAATTGAGCAAGATTCTCAAAAAAAGGAAGAAAAATAAAAATGATAGGACTTTGCATGCTTCTAGTGAACCTGTTACTGAACCACCCGAGAATCCAAATGATATTTCTATTTCTGATGCTGAAACACAATCTAGTAATGAACCTGAAACTAATGATAATGTTCATGATGATGCTCAAATTAGTAATGATAATGATATATAAATTGAACTTGCTGTTGATCTTGATAACCCACAATCAAAGAATCAATGTTATGATAAGAAAGACTTTCTTGCTAGGAAACATGGTAAAGAAAGAGAACCATGGGTTCAGAAACCCATGCCTTTTCCTCCCAAACCATCCAAGAAAAAGGATGATGAGATTTTGAGTGCTTTGCTGAAATGATTAGACCTATCTTTTTGCATATGCGATTAACTGATATGCTCAAAACTAATCCTTATGTTAAGTACATGAAAGATATAATTACAAATAAAAGAAAGATACCGGAAGCTGAAATTTCCACCATGCTTGCTAATTATACTTTTAAGGGTGGAATACCAAAGAAACTTGGAGATCCAGGAGTACCCACTATACCATGCTCTATTAAAAGAAACTATGTTAAAACTGCTTTATGTGATCTTGGAGCCGGTGTTAGTGTTATGCCTCTCTCTTTATATCGTAGACTTGATTTGAATAAGTTGACACCTACTGAAATATCTTTGCAAATGGCTGATAAATCAACTGCTATACCTATCGGTATTTGTGAGGATGTGCCTGTTGTAGTTGCAAACGTTACTATTTTAACGGACTTTGTTATTCTTGATATTCCCGAGGACGATAGTATGTCTATTATTCTTGGAAAACCCATTTTGAATACTGCAAGGGCTGTTATTGATTGCACTAAAGACAATGTCACTTTTCATGTTAATGGTAATGAGCACACGGTACACTTTCCGAGGAAACAACCTCAAGTTCATAGTATCAACTCTATTGGAAAAATTCCATCGATTATATTTAGAGGTTTTGAATTTCCTCTTCCTACTGTGAAGAAGAAATATGATATTCTTATTATTGGGGATGTGCATATCCCCGTTGAGGTAACATAGTGTTATTCGAAATTTCTCCGGTTCCATGTTATTCGGAATGAGTTCGTTAATAAGACTTGATCAACCTTGTTAGTGGATTCCTTTTGATGACCATGAGATGGATGAAACTAGAAGGCACAACCTTCTATACCCTCCTTTTACTTTCTGATATTTACATTAAATAAAATAAAAACAAATAGTTTTATGTCTGTTATCTGATTATCCGTGCAATATAAAAATACCCCGAAAATAAAAGTTCTCCAAATGCCCTGAAATTTAAATATGATTTTTTCCAGAATATTTGAGAATATTTAGCACTGAGAACACAACAGGAGGGTCAACCACCTGCCCACGAGGGTGGAGGGCGTGCCCCCCTGTCTCGTGGGCCCATGGTGGCCCTCCTCCACTTATCATTTCACCCACACACTCCTTCTTCCTCCCCCAAACACGAATAACCAGCTCAAACCCAAATCCAAGCTCGTTTTGCTGCCATTTTCGATCTCCTTGCTCAAAGCACCTTTCACAAAACTGCTTGGGAGATTGTTCCTTGGTATGTGACTCCTCCATTGGTCCAATTAGTTTTTATTCTAGTGCTTTATTCATTGAAAAGTTTGCTGCTTAGGTGACCCTATTCTTGAGCTTGCATGCCAAATTTATATGGTCAAAAGTAGTTTTGATGCATGATATAGCCCCTAGGCACTTGTAGGAGTAGTTGCTATCAATATTATTGAGTTTGGTTCACTTTTATTTTGAAGTTACTAAAAAATTTCAGAATTTTTCAGAGGAAGAAATATGCTTAGGAAAATGTTCCAAGGTGGTTCTTCAAGGAAGCAAGGACCCAGGCTTGCAATGCGTGATGCTGATGATGAGCCACCTAGAGACGCTCCAGTGCGTCCTTGTGAGTGGCCTTCAGAAAATTTTATGGATCGAGCGGTAATTAAAGAAGAATTTAACGCATATTTGCGTAACGCTGATCTTGTGAGCTTCGAGGAAGAGAAGTGCAGCCAGTATCACAACCTCACCAGTACCTTTGTGAGGAGGTTTGAATTTTCAACTTCACGTAATTCTCCTACTGTCCTGTTTGATCTTTATGAAAATTTTTACACTATGGACTTAGAGGATTTTACCACTGCTTGCAAACTTCCACAATGGGGTAGTATAAGGGATCCTCGCAAATCTGAATTTAGAGATTTTCTTGCTAGCATAACTGTGGGAGAATCTAGAGATATTACACAAGCTACCATAGGGAGCATTCACTTTCCTGCTATACATTATTTTTCTCTCTTCATAGGTAGATGCATTAATGATAAAGATGAGGCATGTCATATGTGTGTCCCTGACCTCAGTATTCTTAGGAGTGCTGTGTTAGGAGATAAATCTTATAATTTGGGAGCCATTGTTGCACGTAGGTTGCATCTTAATAGATTTAATGGAGATTTCTTTGGAGGAATTTATGCAACCCGCATAGCTAATTTTCTTGGTGTAGCCATATGCGAAGATGATATTGAATTACCACCTGCTTACCTAGACTTTAATGCTATGGTTCACCACCAGTTTGTCGAGAGGAATGAATCACCTCTCCAGTATCGCTTAATCTTTGACAGACGCCGTACTGTCCATATTACTCTCCCTGCTCCTACCTTCTTTGATTATCAGGCTAGATGAAGATATGTTATTACCAGAGAGGAGGCAGATGAGTACGAGAGGAGAGCGGAGGCCGCTCGTCACCACGCTGCAGCTCAGGAGGCGATAGCCGCTGCTTCTCAGTACAACCCCAACTACTATTATGGATATCCACCAGGCCAGCCATGGCCATAGACCAACTTAGGCCAAAAGCCTAAGCTTGGGGGAGTACGTATTTCTCACCGACATTACATTTATGTTCACACACTCATTGCTAGATGTCGGTGCTCATACTTTTTCATTGTATCATCCATACTAGTTTATTTTCCTTTTTATGCTTTCTTCTTGTGTGTTTAATAAATCTTAAGAAAAACAAAAAAAATAGTTGTAGCTTTTAATTAGTTTACTTTCCATGCCTGTAGTAGTAATTGAAAAGAAAACCCCAAAAGATTTCCTGTTCTTCTTTTGCTTGTTGGGAGCTTTCCCATGTAAATAGTTTTATTTCTTTTCTTTGGGGGTCGATAGGAGAAGACCATAATTAAATTGTTGAAGTGGCTCTTGTATGCATACTTGTTGATCTGACAAAAGAGCCCATATTGCCTTGCCTTCTCATGTTTATTGAATGCTTGCAGATTCCAGCTTAGTCCAATGCACGTGCACTATTATTATTATTCACATCGTTCGGTCATGCAAGTGAAAGGCAATTATGACGATATATGATGGACTGACTGAGATGAGAAAAGCTGGTATGAACTCGACCTCTTTTGTTTTTGTAAATATGATTAGTTCATCGTTCTTGATTCAGCCTATTATGAGTAAACATGTTTGCAATGACAACTAGAGACCATAGTTCCTTGTGCCATGCTTGATTAGCTATGAGTCATAATGGTTTACCTTGCGTGACAACATGCTATTGAGATGGTTATGATGTGGTATGATAGGGTGGTATCCTCCTCTGAATGATTTAAGTGACTTGACTTGGCGCATGTTCACGCATGTAGTTGAAACAAAATCAACATAGCCTTCACGATATTTATGTTCATGGTGGATTATATCCTACTCATGCTTGCATTCGGTGTTGATTAATTTTAATGCATGTTCATGACTATTGTCGCTCTTTAGCTGGTCGCTTCCCAGTCTTTTGCTAGCCTTCACCTGTACTAAGCGGGAATACTGCTTGTGCATCCAATCCCTTAAACCCCAAAGTTATTCCATATGAGTCCACTATACCTACCTATATACGGTATCTACCTGCCGTTCCAAGTAAATTTGTATGTGCCAAACTCTAAACCTTCAAATAAATATCCTGTTTTGTATGCTCGAATAGCTCATGTATCAATTAGGGCTGTCCGTATCTTCCATGTTAGACGGGTTATTCTCAAGAGGAGTGGACTCCGCTCCTCACTCACGAGATAAATGGCTGGTCACTGGGATGCCCAGTCCCATGCTTTATGCAAACTAAATCAAAATAATTGCAAACAAAACACCCCCTGGGACTCTTGTTAGTTGGAGGCACTCGTTGTTTCGAGTAAGCCATGGATTGATGATTGTTGGTGGAAGGGGGAGTATAAACTTTACCATTCTGTTTGGGAACCGCCTATAATGTGTGTAGCATGGAAGATATCGCCATCTCTTGGTTGTTATGTTGATAATGAAAGTATACCGCTCAAAATATTATTCATCTCTATTTCAAAACCGAGCTCTGGCACCTCTACAAATCTCTACTTCCCTCTGCGAAGGGCCTATCTATTTAGTTTCATGTTGAGTCATCATCCTCTTATTAAAAAGCACCAGTTGGAGAGCACCACTGTCATTTGCATCCATTACTGTTAGTTTACATTGAGTATGACTTGACCGGATCTTTTTTACCATGAATTACAATGTCTAGTTGGTCCTTGGTCTTTAAAGGTGCTCTGCATTTATGTTTTGCGGTCTCAGAAAGGGCTAGCGAGATACCATCTTGTTATATCATATTATGATTGTTTTGAGAAAGTGTTGTCATCCGAGATTTATTATTATTGCTCACTAGTTGATTATGCCATTGATATGAGTAAACTTGAGACCTAAGCGTTATTACGAATGTGGTAAGTTACAATCTTTGCTGAAAACTTGAATGCTGGCTTTACATATTTACAACAACAAGAGCAAACAGAGTTTGTAAAAGCTTTTCTTTATCACTTTCAGTTTGTCAACTGAATTGCTTGAGGACAAGCAAATGTTTAAGCTTGGGGGAGTTGATACGTCTCTGTCGTATCTACTTTTCCAAACACTTTTGCCCTTGTTTTGGACTCTAACTTGCATGATTTGAATGGAACTAACCCGGACTGACGCTGTTTTCAGCAGAATTACCATGGTGTTATTTATGTGCAGAAACAAAAGTTCTCGGAATGACCTGAAACTTCACGGAGCAACTTTTTGGAAAATATAAAAAATACCTGCAAAAGATGAAGGCCAAGGGCCCACCACCTGTCCATGAGGGTGGGGGCGCGCCTGCCCCCCTAGGGCGCACCCCCTACCTCATGGGCCCCCTGGAGCTCCTCCGACTCCAACTCCAACTCTATATATTGTGTTTCGGGGAGAAAAAAATCAGAGAGAAGAATTCATCACGTTTTACGATACAGAGCCGCCGCCAAGCCCTAAAACCTCTCGGGAGGGTTGATCTGGAGTCCGTTCGGGGCTCCAGAGAGGGGAATCCGTCGCCGTCGCCATCGTCATCATCAACCATCCTCCATCACCAATTTCATGATGCTCACCGCCGTGCATGAGTAATTCCATCGTAGGCTTGCTGGACGGTGATGGGTTGGATGGGATCTATCATGTAATCGAGTTAGTTTTGTTAGGGTTTGATCCCTAGTATCCACTATGTTCTAAGATTGATGTTGCTATGACTTTGCTATGCTTAATGCTTGTCACTAGGGCCCGAGTGCCATGATTTCAGATCTGAACCTATTATGTTTTCATCAATATATGAGTGTTCTTGATCCTATCTTGCAAGTCTATAGTCACCTATTATGTGTTATGATCCGTTAACCCCAAAGTGACAATAATCGGGATACTTACCGGTGATGACCGTAGTTTGAGGAGTTCATGTATTCACTATGTGCTAATGCTTTGTTTCGGTACTCTATTAAAAGGAGGCCTTAATATCCCTTAGTTTCCGTAAGGACCCCGCTGCCACGGGAGGGTAGGACAAAAGATGTCATGCAAGTTCTTTTCCATAAGCACGTATGACTATGTTCGGAATACATGCCTACATTATATCAATGGACTGGAGCTAGTTCTGTGTCACCCTAGGTTATGACTGTTACATGATGAACCGCATCCGGCATAATTCTCCATCACCGACCATTGCCTATGAGCATTCCATATATTGTTCTTCGCTTATTTACTTTCCCGTTGCTATTGCTATCATCACTTCAAAATATCGAAACATTACTTTTACTACTGTTACCTTTTGTTACCATTGCCACTACTATCACATTATTTTTCTACTAAACACTTTGCTGCAGATATTAAGTTTCTAGGTGTGGTTGAATTGACAACTCAGCTGCTAATACTTGAGAATATTCTTTGGCTCCCCTTGTGTCGAATCAATAAATTTGGGTTGAATACTCTACCCTCGAAAACTGTTGCGATCCCCTATACTTGTGGGTTATCACATGCCTTTTAAAACCGGACATGCATCATACTTGGTTGTGCATCATGCCATGTTTATGTGGTGGTTGTTTACTATGTTGTTTGCTTCTTTCCGGTGTTGCTTCTTCGGGTTAGTTCCGATAATGTCGTGTTTGTGAGGATTCGTTCGACTACGTCCATTTGTCTTCTTCATGGACTCGTTCTTCTTCCTTGCGGGATCTCAGGCAAGATGACCATACCCTCGAAATCACTTCTATATTTGCTTGCTAGTTGCTCGCTCCATTGCTATGCCGCGATACCTACCACTTGCTATATCATGCCTCCCATATTGCCATGTCAAGCCTCTATCCCACCTTCCTAGCAATCCGTTGTTTGGCTATGTTACCGCTTTGCTCAGCCCCTCTTATAGCGTTGCTAGTTGCAGGTGAAGATGAAGTTTGTTCCATGTTGGAACATGGATATGTTGGATATCACAATATCTCTTATTTAATTAATGCATCTATATACTTGGTAAAGGGTGGAAGGCTCGGCCTTATGCCTGGTGTTTTGTTCCACTCTTGCCGCCCTAGTTTCCGTCATACCGGTGTTATGTTCCTTGATTTTGCGTTCCTTACGCGGTTGGGTTATAATGGGAACCCCTCGACAGTTCGCCTTGAATAAAACTCCTCCAGCAAGGCCCAACCTTGGTTTTACCATTTGTCACCTAAGCCTTTTTCCCTTGGGTTCCGCGGACTCAAGGGTCATCTTTATTTTAAACCCCCGGGCCAGTGCTCCTCTGAGTGTTGGTCCAAAACAGAGCCACTTGCAGCGCCACCTCGGGGAAACTTGAGGGTTGGTTTTAGTTGTACGTAGTGTTCATCCGGTGTGCCCTGAGAACGAGATATGTGTAGCTCCTATCGGGATTTGTCGGCACATCGGGCGGCTTGCTGGTCATGTTTTACCATTGTCGAAATGTCTTGTAACCGGGATTCCGAGTCTGATCGGGTTGTCCTGCGAGAAGGAATATCCTTCGTTGACTGTGAGAGCTTGTGATGGGCTAAGTTGGGACACCCCTGCAGGGTTTTGAACTTTCAAAAGCCGTGCCCGCGGTTATGGGCAGATGGGAATTTGTTTATATTCGGTTGTAGAAAACCTGACACTTAACTTAATTAAAATGAATCAACAACGTGTGGAGCCGTGATGGTCTCTTTTCAGCGGAGTCCGGGAAGTGAACACGGTTCTTGTGTTATGGTTGAACATAAGTAGTTTCAGGATCACTTCTTGATCACTTCTAGTTCACGACCGTTGCTTTGCTTCTCTTGTCGCTCTTATTTGCCTATGTTAGCCACCATATATGCTTAGTGCTTGCTGTAGCTCCACCTCACTACCCTTTCCTAACCATAAGCTTAAATAGTCTTGATCTCGCGGGTGTGAGATTGTTGAGTCCTCGTGGCTCACAGATACTTTCAAACAGTTGCAGGTGCCGATGATACCAGTGCAGGTGACACAACCCAGCTCAAGTGGGAGCTCGATGAAGATCGTGTTCGTTGTGTTGTTTCGTTTCCAGTTGATAAGTACTGGAGCCCAGTTGGGGCGATCGGGGATCTAGCATTTGGGGTTGTCTTCTTTTATTTTGGTTCCGTAGTCGGACCTTGATTGTATTTTGGATGATGTATGTTTAACTTATATTTGTGTGAAGTGGCGATTGTAAGCCAACTCTTTATCCCTTTCTTATTTAGTACATGGGATGTGTAAAGATTACCCCTCTTACGACATGCCTACTATGCGGTTATGCCTCTAAGTCGTGCTCCGACACGTGGGAGATATAGCTGCATCGTGGGTGTTACAAGTTGGTAATCAGAGCCTTCCCCGACTTAGGAGCCCCCTGCTTGATCGAATCGCTGATGTTGTTGAGTCTAGAAAATTGTTTTTAGTCTTATAGGATTATATATATCGGAGAGTAGGATTCTTTTTACTCCTCAGTCCCTTCGTCACTCCGGTGAGGCCTCCTGACGTAGAGTTTTGACTCTTCTCTCCTCAAATTTCATGATTTTTTTAGGATCACGCGGGTATCTTGGAATCGTTCCGATGGTTTTGTGACGAGAACATTGTTCTTGGTGCCTCCTGACATTTAGGGGTTGTGGCAGTGTCCCGGGGAGTTGAGCTCCGAGGTGTTGTCGTCACAATTTTATCGTTGCAGTTCTGGAATACCTGAGTTCGCCGACATTGAAAATCTCTTTTATGCAGTTGTTGGTGAGATAAACTCGACGCCACCCAGTACTGGGGCGGGAGTTTGGGAGTATTGCCATAACTTGTATAACAGATGCTTTTCAAAGGTTGTGGTAAACGATTTCCGAAAGTCTCTCGGTTATGTGTTGAAGGATGGATACAGCTGGATGTAGGGATTGTTAGTTTGGGTGAGATATTATGCTTCCCCTGTATCCCCAACACTTGATTGCATAACCAGAAAGTTTCGGGAGTTTATAAGTGGGAATTCAAGTAGCTCTTAGGATATCTTTCCGACAGATGCATGATATGAGATTGGGGTTCAACGTCTAGTGGTCCGCCTATCCACGGTTGGTTTTACAGTGGTCTCGTTGTGTCTTAAAGAGTCCTTGGCTATGCTGACTCGGGGACGCTTTGTATGTCATGTGCACTGCGTTGTACATGATGGTGCTGTACGATCGAGCCCGTGTGGGCCCCACCACAAAAACTTCGGACGAAATCTCTATCATATGTTTGTTTCTGGCTTATGCTGCAAGCCAATCCTTTGTTTTGTTTTGGTTTATGGTATTCGAGTTGCTTTGAAGTCAAGTGTTGATTCCATACCTTTCCTAAGCGGTGTTCTCATATTTCTATGTGGATACTAATCCTTCATGATAATCGAGATTGTCATGTCAATCCTTTTCAACCGGCGTGTTTCCCTTCAAGTGGATCCGATCATTTCAACATTCGCAAGATCACCTCTCGGTTTTTTTCCCAATGTTGTTCATTTCATATGTCCCCAAGTTGCCTTTGTTTTCCCGCCCACCCATCCTTTTCCTTCAAGGAATCAGATTTTTAATCAAGTATCATTTTATTGATGGGATGTCTCTCCATTCTTTTCTTTCAATGTTCTTATCTGGTGATTCTCATGAAGATACTAACGAAGCTTCAAGTTCATCATTCTTCGTTCTCTTTCTTCTCCGGTGGATTCAATTCAAGCCTTGCCGATCATATCTTTTCCTTGTTTCAAATGTTTTCCCATACCGGTGCACTTCGTAATCATTCACTTCTCGCTATTCATGTTATCTGGAGTGCTGAAGATATTTCAGAAGACTCGTCTTTTCATTCAAGATCCGTTCAACCTATTCCGAGGTTGTTATCTCATTCAAGCCATTTAATTCAACCGGTGCAATCTCTCTTTTAAATCGTTCAACGGTGTTTCTTTTGAGTGGGCCCTAACCCACAGGTCTCCTCCCATGATCTTATCTAACTCTTCTTTTCTTTTCCCGGTGCTATCTCTCAAATTCTTCAAGATCTGTCAAAGTATTTTCATCGTTGGTTCAACCTTTATAATTTTCATTCCGGAGTGCCTCAACAATTCAGGGTGGTGTTTCTCGTCATCATTCTCGAATTGTGAAGACCGAAGAAGAGTTTCTCCTCCAAATCTTGCCCGTTCTTCCAAAGATGCGAAGTTCAACCTTGTTGCCATCCTCTCATAATTTTTTTCGATTGTGAGAATTCTTTTCACCCTTCCGGAGCAATTCAAGAGTCTTTTCAGTTTGATTCTCTAGAGCCATCTGAAGGAAATATGCCCTAGAGGCAATAATAAAGTTATTATTTATTTCCTTATATCATGATAAATGTTTATTATTCATGCTAGAATTGTATTAACTGGAAACATAATACATGTGTGAATACATAGACAAACAGAGTGTCACTAGTATGCCTCTACTTGACTAGCTCGTTAATCAAAGATGGTTATGTTTCCTAACCATGGACAAAGAGTTGTTATTTGATTAACAGGATCACATCATTAGGTGAATGATCTGATTGACATGACCCATTCCATTAGCTTAGCACCCGATCGTTTAGTATGTTGCTATTGCTTTCTTCATGACTTATACATGTTCCTATGACTATGAGATTATGCAACTCCTGTTTGCCGGAGGAACACTTTGTGTGCTACCAAACGTCACAACGTAAATGGGTGATTATAAAGGTGCTCTACAGGTGTCTCCAAAGGTACATGTTGGGTTGGCGTATTTCGAGATTAGGATTTGTCACTCCGAATGTCGGAGAGGTATCTCTGGGCCCTCTCGGTAATGCACATCACATAAGCCTTGCAAGCATTACAACTAATGAGTTAGTTGCAAGATGATGTATTACGAAACAAGTAAAGAGACTTGCCGGTAACGAGATTGAACTAGGTATTGAGATATCGACGATCGAATCTCGGGCAAGTAACATACCGATGACAAAGGGAACAACGTATGTTGTTATGCGGTCTGACCGATAAAGATCTTCGTAGAATATGTGGGAGCCAATATGAGCATCCAGGTTCCTCTATTGGTTATTGACCGGAGACGTGTCTCGGTCATGTCTACATTGTTCTCGAACCCGTAGGGTCCGCACGCTTAAGGTTTCGATGACAGTTATATTATGAGTTTATGAGTTTTGATGTACCAAAGTTAGTTCGGAGTCCCGGATGTGATCACGGACATCACGAGGAGTCTTGAAATGGTCGAGACATAAAGATTGATATATTGGACAGCTATATTCGGACATCGGAAGTGTTTCGGGTGATTTCGGAGAAAACCGGAGAGCCGGAGGGTTACATGAACCCCCCCGGGAGAAGTAATGGGCCATATGGGCCTTAGTGGAGAGAGAGAGGGGCAACCAGGGTGGGCCGCGCGCCTCCTCCCCCCTGGTCCAAATTGGACTTGGAGAGGGGGGGGCGGCGCCCCCCTTTCCTTCTCCCTCCCCACTTCTTTCCCCCTCCTAGTAGGAGTCCTACTCCTACTAGGAGGAGGACTCCTCCTTGGCGCGCCATAGGGGCCGGCCGGCCTCCTCCCCTTGATCCTTTATATACGGGGGCAGGGGGGCACCCCATAGACACAAGTTGATCCACGTGATCTTATTCTTAGCCGTGTGCGGTGCCCCCTTCCACCATAATCCTCGATAATATTGTAGTGGTGCTTAGGCGAAGCCCTGCGACGGTAGAACATCAAGATCGTCACCACGCCGTCGTGCTGACGGAACTCTTCACCGACACTTTGCTGGATCGGAGTCCGGGGATCGTCATCGATCTGAACGTGTGCTAAAACTCGGAGGTGCCGTAGTTTCGGTGCTTGATCGGTCGGGCCGTGAAGACGTACGACTACATCAACCGCGTTGTGCTAACGCTTCCGCTGTCGGTCTACAAGGGCACGCAGATCACACTCTCCCCTCTCGTTGCTATGCATCACCATGATCTTGTGTGTGCGTAGGAATTTTTTTGAAATTACTACGTTCCCCAACAGTGGCATCCGAGCCTAGGTTTTATATGTTGATGTTATATGCACGAGTAGAACACAAGTGAGTTGTGGGCGATATAAGTCATACTGCTTACCAGCATGTCATACTTTGGTTCGGCGGTATTGTTGGACGAAGCGGCCCGGACCGACATTACGCGTACGCTTACGCGAGACCGGTTCTCCCGACGTGCTTTGCACAGAGGTGGCTTGCGGGTGACAGTTTCTCCAACTTTAGTTGAACCGAGTGTGGCTACGCCCGGTCCTTGCGAAGGTTAAGACATCACCAACTTGACAAATTATCGTTGTGGTTTTGATGCGTAGGTAAGATTGGTTCTTGCTTAAGCCCGTAGCAGCCACGTAAAACTTGCAACAACAAAGTAGAGGACGTCTAACTTGTTTTTGCAGGGCATGTTGTGATGTGATATGGTCAAGACATGATGCTAAATTTTATTGTATGAGATGATCATGTTTTGTAACCGAGTTATCGGCAACTGGCAGGAGCCATATGGTTGTCGCTTTATTGTATGCAATGCAATCGCGCTGTAATGCTTTACTTTATCACTAAGAGGTAGCGATAGTCGTGGAAGCATAAGATTGGCGAGACGACAATGATGCTACGATGGAGATCAAGGTGTCGCGCCGGTGACGATGGTGATCACGACGGTGCTTCAAAGATGGAGATCACAAGCACAAGATGATGATGGCCATATCATATCACTTATATTGATTGCATGTGATGTTTATCTTTTATGCATCTTATCTTGCTTTGATTGACGGTAGCATTATAAGATGATCCCTCACTAATTATCAAGAAGTGTTCTCCCTGAGTATGCACCGTTGCGAAAGTTCTTCGTGCTGATACACCACGTGATGATCGGGTGTGATAGGCTCTATGTTCAAATACAACGGGTGCAAAACAGTTGCACACGCGGAATACTCAGGTTATATTTGACGAGCCAAGCATATACAGATATGGCCTCGGAACACGGAGACCGAAAGGTCGAGCGTGAATCATATAATAGATATGATCAACATAGTGATGTTCACCAATGAAACTACTCCATCTCACGTGATGATCGGACATGGTTTAGTTGATTTGGATCACGTAATCACTTAGAGGATTAGAGGGATGTCTATCTAAGTGGGAGTTCTTTGAGTAAATTAATTGAACTTAAATTTATCATGAAACTTAGTACCTGATAGTATCTTGCTTGTTTATGCTTGATTGTAGATAGATGGCCCGTGCTGTTGTTCCGTTGAATTTTAATGCGTTCCTTGAGAAAGCAAAGTTGAAAGATGATGGTAGCAATTACACGGACTGGGTCCGTAACTTGAGGATTATCCTCATTGCTGCACAGAAGAATTACGTCCTGGAAGCACCGCTGGGTGCCAGGCCTGCTGCTAGAGCAACACCAGATGTTATGAACGTCTGGCAGAGCAAAGCTGATGACTACTCGATAGTTCAGTGTGCCATGCTTTACGGCTTAGAATCGGGACTTCAACAACGTTTTGAACGTCATGGAGCATATGAGATGTTCCAGGAGTTGAAGTTAATATTTCAAGCAAATGCCCGGATTGAGAGATATGAAGTCTCCAATAAGTTCTATAGCTGTAAGATGGAGGAGAACAGTTCTGTCAGTGAGCATATACTCAAAATGTCTGGGTATAATAATCACTTGATTCAATTGGGAGTTAATCTTCTAGATGATTGCGTCATTGACAGAATTCTCCAATCACTGCCACCAAGCTACAAGAGCTTCGTGATGAACTATAATATGCAAGGGATGAATAAGACTATTCCCGAGCTCTTCGCAATGCTGAAAGCTGCGGAGGTAGAAATCAAGAAGGAGCATCAAGTGTTGATGGTCAAAAAGACCACTAGTTTCAAGAAAAAGGGCAAAGGAAAGAAGAAGGGGAACTTCAAAAAGAACAACAAGTAAGTTGCTACTCAAGAGAAGAAACCCAAACCTGGACCTAAGCCTGAAACTGAGTGCTTCTACTGCAAGCAGACTGGTCACTGGAAGCGGAACTGCCCCAAGTATTTGGCGGATAAGAAGGATGGCAAGGTGAACAAAGGTATATGTGATATACATGTTATTGATGTGTACCTTACTAATGCTCGCAGTAGCACCTGGGTATTTGATACTGGTTCTGTTGCTAATATTTGCAACTCGAAACAGGGACTATGGATTAAGAGAAGATTGGCTAAGGACGAGGTGACGATGCGCGTGGGAAATGGTTCCAAAGTCGATGTGATCGCAGTCGGCACGCTACCTCTACATCTACCTTCGGGATCAATATTAGACCTAAATAATTGTTATTTGGTGCCAGCGTTAAGCATGAACATTATATCTGGATCTTGTTTGATGCGAGACGGTTATTCATTTAAATCAGAGAATAATGGTTGTTCTATTTACATGAGTAATATCTTTTATGGTCATGCACCCTTAAAGAGTGGTCTATTCTTATTAAATCTCGATAGTAGTGACACACATATTCATAGTGTTGAAGCCAAAAGATGCAGAGTTGATAATGATAGTGCAACTTATTTGTGGCACTGCCGTTTAGGTCATATCGGTATAAAGCGCATGAAGAAACTCCATACTGATGGGCTTTTGTAACCACTTGATTATGAATCACTTGGTACTTGCGAACCGTGCCTTATGGGTAAGATGACAAAAACACCGTTCTCCGGTACTATGGAGAGAGCAACAGATTTATTGGAAATCATACATACAGATGTATGTGGTCCGATGAATGTTGAGGCTCGTGGCGGATATCGTTATTTTCTCACCTTCACAGATGACTTAAGCAGATATGGGTATATCTACTTAATGAAACATAAGTCTGAAACGTTTGAAAAGTTCAAAGAATTTCAGAGTGAAGATGAAAATCATCGTAACAAGAAAATAAAATTCCTACGATCTGATCGTGGAGGAGAATATTTGAGTTACCAGTTTGGTGTACATTTGAAAAATTATGGAATAGTTTCACAACTCACGCCACCCGGAACACCACAGCGTAATGGTGTGTCCGAACGTTGTAATCGTACTTTACTAGATATGGTGCGATCTATGATGTCTCTTACTGATTTACCGCTATTGTTTTGGGGATACGCTCTAGAGACGGCCGCATTCACGTTAAATAGGGCACCATCAAAATCCGTTGAGACGATGCCTTATGAACTGTTGTTTAGCAAGAAACCAAAGTTGTCGTTTCTGAAAGTTTGGGGCTGCGATGCTTATGTGAAAAAGCTTCAACCTGATAAGCTCGAACCCAAATCGGAGAAATGTGTCTTCATAAGATATCCAAAGGAAACTATTGGATACACCTTCTATCACAGATCCGAAGGCAAGACTTTTGTTGCTAAATTCGGAAACTTTCTAGAGAAGGAGTTTCTCTCGAAAGAAGTGAGTGGGAGGAAAGTAGAACTTGACGAGGTAACTGTACCTACTCCCTTATTGGAAAGTAGTACATCACAGAAACCTGTTTCTGTGACTCCTACACCAATTAGTGAGGAAGCTAATGATGATGATCATGAAACTTCAGAACAAGATACTACTGAACCTCATAGATCAACCAGAGTGAGATCCGTGCCAGAATGGTATGGTAATCCTGTTCTGGAAGTCATGCTACTAGATCATGATGAACCTACGAACTATGAAGAAGCGATGGTGAGCCCAGATTCCGCAAAATGGCTTGAAGCCATGAAATCTGAGATGGGATCCATGTATGAGAACAAAGTATGTACTTTGGTTGACTTGCCCAATGATCGGCAAGCAATTGAGAATAAATGGATCTTCAAGAAGAAGACAGACGCTGACGGTAATATTACTGTCTACAATGCTCGACTTGTCGCAAAAGGTTTTCGGCAAGTTCAAGGGATTGACTACGATGAGACCTTCTCACCCGTAGCGATGCTTAAGTCTGTCCGAATCATGTTAGCAATTGCCGCATTTTATGATTATGAAATTTGGCAGATGGATGTCAAAACTGCATTCCTGAATGGATTTCTGGAAGAAGAGTTGTATATGATGCAACCAGAAGGTTTTGTCGATCCAAAGGGAGCTAACAAAGTGTGCAAGCTCCAGCGATCCATTTATGGACTGGTGCAAGCCTCTCGGAGTTGGAATAAACGCTTTGATAGTGTGATCAAAGCATTTGGTTTTATACAGACTTTTCGAGAAGCCTGTATTTACAAGAAAGTGAGTGGGAGCTCTGTAGCATTTCTGATATTATATGTGGATGACATATTACTAATTGGAAATGATATAGAATTTCTGGATAGCATAAAGGGATACTTGAATAAGAGTTTTTCAATGAAAGACCTCGGTGAAGCTGCTTACATATTAGGCATTAAGATCTATAGAGATAGATCAAGACGTTTAATTGGACTTTCACAAAGCACATACCTTGACAAAGGGTTCTTGCCTATGTTACAAGGTGTGAAGTTGAGTAAGACTCAATGCCTGACCACTTCAGAAGATAGAGAGAAAATTAAAGATGTTCCCTATGCTTCAGCCATAGGCTCTATCATGTATGCAATGCTGTGTACCAGACCTGATGTGTGCCTTGCTATAAGTCTAGCAGGGAGGTACCAAAGTGATCCAGGAGTGGATCACTGGACAGCGGTCAAGAACATCCTGAAATACCTGAAAAGGACTAAGGATATGTTTCTCGTTTATGGAGGTGACAAAGAGCTCATCGTAAATGGTTACGTTGATGCAAGCTTTGACACTGATCCGGATGATTCTAAATCCCAAACCGGATACGTGTTTACATTAAACGGTGGAGCTGTCAGTTGGTGCAGTTCTAAACAAAGCGTCGTGGCGGGATCTACGTGTGAAGCGGAATACATAGCTGCTTCGGAAGCAACAAATGAAGGAGTCTGGATGAAGGAGTTCATATCCGATCTAGGTGTCATACCTAGTGCATCGGGTCCAATGAAAATCTTTTGTGACAATACTGGTGCAATTGCCTTGGCAAAGGAATCCAGATTTCACAAGAGAACCAAGCACATCAAGAGATGCTTCAATTCCATCGGGATCTAGTCCAGGTGGGAGACATAGAGATTTGCAAGATACATACGGATCTGAATGTAGCAGACCCGTTGACTAAGCCTCTTCCACGAGCAAAACATGATCAGCACCAAGGCTCCATGGGTGTTAGAATCATTACTGTGTAATCTAGATTATTGACTCTAGTGCAAGTGGGAGACTGAAGGAAATATGCCCTAGAGGCAATAATAAAGTTATTATTTATTTCCTTATATCATGATAAATGTTTATTATTCATGCTAGAATTGTATTAACTGGAAACATAATACATGTGTGAATACATAGAGAAACAGAGTGTCACTAGTATGCCTCTACTTGACTAGCTCGTTAATCAAAGATGGTTATGTTTCCTAACCATGGACAAAGAGTTGTTATTTGATTAACAAGATCACATCATTAGGTGAATGATCTGATTGACATGACCCATTCCATTAGCTTAGCACCCGATCGTTTAGTATGTTGCTATTGCTTTCTTCATGACTTATACATGTTCCTATGACTATGAGATTATGCAACTCCCGTTTGCCGGAGGAACACTTTGTGTGCTACCAAACGTCACAACGTAAATGGGTGATTATAAAGGTGCTCTACAGGTGTCTCTAAAGGTACATGTTGGGTTGGCGTATTTCGAGATTAGGATTTGTCACTCCGAATGTCGGAGAGGTATCTCTGGGCCCTCTCAGTAATGCACATCACATAAGCCTTGCAAGCATTACAACTAATGAGTTAGTTGCAAGATGATGTATTACGAAACGAGTAAAGAGACTTGCCGGTAACGAGATTGAACTAGGTATTGAGATACCGACGATCGAATCTCGGGCAAGTAACATACCGATGACAAAGGGAACAACATATGTTGTTATGCGGTCTGACCGATAAAGATCTTCATAGAATATGTGGGAACAATATGAGCATCTAGGTTCCGCTATTGGTTATTGACCGGAGACGTGTCTCGGTCATGTCTACATTGTTCTCGAACTCGTAGGGTCTGCACGCTTAAGGTTTCGATGACAGTTATATTATGAGTTTATGAGTTTTGATGTAGCGAAGTTAGTTCGGAGTCCCGGATGTGATCACGGACATGACGAGGAGTCTTGAAATGGTCGAGACATAAAGATTGATATATTGGACGGCTATATTCGGACACCGGAAGTGTTCCGGGTGATTTCGGAGAAAACCGGAGAGCCAGAGGGTTACCGGAACCCCCCGGGAGAAGTAATGGGCCATATGGGCCTTAGTGGAGAGAGAGAGGGGCAGCCAGGGTGGGCCGCACGCCTCCTCCCCCCTGGTCCGAATTGGACTAGGAGAGGGGGGGCGGCGCCCCCTTTCCTTCTCCCTCCCCACTTCTTTCCCCCTCCTAGTAGGAGTCCTACTCCTACTAGGAGGAGGACTCCTCCTTGGCGCGCCATAGGGGCCGGCCGGCCTCCTTCCCTTGATCCTTTATATACGGGGGCAGGGGGCACCCCATAGACACAAGTTGATCCACGTGATCTTATTCTTAGCCGTGTGCGGTGCCCCCTTCCACCATAATCCTCGATAACATTGTAGCTGTGCTTAGGCGAAGCCCTGCGATGGTAGAACATCAAGATTGTCACCATGCCGTCGTGCTGACGGAACTCTTCACCGACACTTTGCTGGATCGGAGTCCGGGGATCGTCATCGATCTGAACATGTGCTAAAACTCGGAGGTGCCGTAGTTTCGGTGCTTGATCGGTCGGGCCGTGAAGACGTACGACTACATCAACCGCGTTGTGCTAACGCTTCCGCTGTTGGTCTACAAGGGTACGTAGATCACACTCTCCCCTCTCGTTGCTATGCATCACCATGATCTTGCGTGTTCATAGGATTTTTTTTTTGAAATTACTACGTTCCCCAACACCATCATCTCAGAATTATTCATTTCAACTTTCAGCTCTCATTCTCCAAAACATACCGGTGCATCATTCAAATATGATCTAATAAGCTCGTGATCTATTTGTTCCCATGTATCTAAATTCCTTCAAGTATCTTCATTCGTTTTCCAATTCTTCCCGGTGAATTGTGCCTTTTCTACGTTCATTTTCAATTCTTATGATGGTTTGTTCAAGATTCCTCTTCCTATGTTCTCTTATCAATTCATTCGTTGTTTCCAAATCCTACCGGTGGTTCGTTGAAGGCCTCTTCAAGTTGGCGCTATATCTATCTTAATCCTTTTTACGAGAATAAGTAGTATGCAAAATCTGTTGCTTGTCATCAATTTAAATTGGTGAAGGATAAGCATAATGTAATTCTTATTCTTGTTTCATCGAGTAAGTTCAATTCCTTATTCTGGAGGTTCATCAAAATTCTTGATTTCATTTGTTTATCTTTTCCTTCCGGAGTGCCAAGTTTTCTCGGTCATATCGTCGCGAAGATCCATCTAAATCATTACAAGGCTTCACCTTGTGTTTTCAACTTCTCTTTCTTTTTATCATTATTTTGTTACCGGAGTTCTTCATGAAGGCTCTACACGGTGGTTCATCAAGGATTTAACTCGTTCTTGAAGTGTTCGCCAAGAGGAGCTCAAATATTCTTCATCTTGCATTCCTAAGTGCAATTCTTTCATATATCATCTTTTGAGGTGGTGTTATGTCATTCTTGAGAATTTCCCTTCGTGTGTCATGATTCAACAGTTGTCAAGAATGAGATTGCTAAACCCATCAATTTCTTCGAGCATTAGCTCTTCTCAACCAATCAATCTCTTCATTGGAGTTATCTTGGGTTATATTTCACCTGAAGCTTTCCCTAAGGATTGTGGTTAATTATGGTGCTGATAAATGACCCAAGTTCTTCATTTATTTATCCTCCTGGTGAAATAGGTTTCTCGTCTCCTTGTTGATTCAATCCAATCCATTATTTCCGTTAGTGGCAGAATTTCACCTCATAATTTTGGCATGTTTTTCATAAGCCCACAACAAGCTTACTCTTTTCGTTGTTGGTTTTCCAACAACTCCGTTCGACCCTTCTCCTAAAGATGATTTTTCAAGCTCATTTGATGTAGAAGATGTTGTTTTCTCCTCCGTTCTTTTGATTCCATTCTTACATTTGTTCCGGAGGCATTGTGATGATGCTCTCTTCACTTATCATCTCGTTTTGTGAAGGTCATGTTCTTTTCGTGCTTATCCATTTAACCGGAGTGTCGTGCCCTCCTTACAAGTTCTTTTCATCTTATCAAGTTTTACCTCCCTTCTCAACCGGAGTGCTGTCTGAAATCTTTCTTACCCATTGTGCCATTCTTTCAGTAGTTCTGGAGGCAGTGTGTTGTTGATTTCATCAAGTATCCTCTCATCTTGTCAAGTTCATGTTCAATTCCTTCCATTTACAGGCGGAGTGCTGCCCAAATTATATCATTCTTATTCCTTCTCTATCTTGGTTTAACCGGAGTGTTTTCGTAATTGACCTTTATTGTTCCTTGTACTTCTCGTTTCAATCGAAGTGCTTGCATGTACCTATTGTCCATTGTAACACTTTTCTTATGTCTTTCAACCTACAAGGGTCTAGAAAGGTTCCTTGTTCCTCTTCTCTAATGGAGTGTTTTCAATTTCGATCATCTCCGTTGTTTTCTTTTCTCAAATGGTTCAACCTCTCAAGGTTCATGGTTTCACTCGTTTATTAAAGAAGAAACTTAGTTTTACCTCTTCTCTTTCCTTTTCCGTTTCTCTCCGGTGCCATCCTAGATCTCGGGACGAGATCCTCTCGTAGTGGTGGAGTGTTGTGACGCCCTGAGACCGATGCGCCAGGTGTCTTCCGGTTATTCGCTGTTGTTGCCTTGTCTTTCATTTGCGTGTTGCATATTGTCATGTCATCATCCGCATTGCATCATCATGTTTTTAAAAACTTGCATCCGTCCGGGTTCCCCAGTTCCGTCCGTTGTTCGTTCTGAGCCCAACCACACTCGCACGCGTCCAGGCATGTCCGAAATATTATTTTATAAGTGGCCGTAAAATGTTCTCGGAATGGGTTGAAAGTTGGCGTGCAGTCTTATTTTAGTGTAGGTAGACCGCCTGTCAAATTTCATTGCGTTCGGAGTCCGTTTGATGCCCCAACGTATAACTATAGCGGCACTGCTGCCGGTCTAACGTCGGACGTTTTCGGTCTCTGAAAACTGCTGCCGGGCCCTCTCTCTCTTCTCTGCTCTCAGCCTCGCCACAGCCCACCTAGTCCATCCACCTACCCTTCTTCGCGGCTGGAGCCGTCCGATGCGATCGCACGGTCCGAAAACCCCTCTTTGCACAGTGCACCGACCCCTCACGTGCGCGTCCGAAACTTCCCCGGACCTGACCCGGGCAGTCATCACCATTGTGTCCGGACCATCCCCAAACATCTACAAAACATCACCGTTTTTTTATTTGGACTCCCTAGCTATTTTATTCGTGATCGTCCGATTGCAATCGGAGGGTCCGATTATCCCCTAACCCAAAAATCCATTTGCTATATATAGTTCCCCTTTGTCCATCTCTAGACAAACCCTAAAATCTAGGACATTTGTCCCTGCCGCCGCCGCCGCACTCATCTCCCACTTCGGGATCCATCCCCATCCAATCAGTGCATGCGTCCCTGATCCAAATCCCTTTGGCCTCCTCTGCTTTGATGCCTGAGCTCCATAGCCACCTCCACGCGCCCCTCGTCCACGAGCACCCGAGGCCCTACCTCCTCCTTGTCGTCTCACACCTCACCCCGACGTTCCTGATCGCCTCGTCATCGCCGACGTTGGAGACGGTCACCTCCATCCCTGTGCTCGCCCAACGCCCGAGCGAGGAGCTCCCCTTGGCCCTCCTCGACCTGCAAAAGCCACCGTAGACCTCGAGCGGGAGGGCTTCGCCTGACCGGAGCCCCGCGTCCCTGCCTCCCTCCGGCTGTCGACCGCGCTGCCGCTGGAGCTCGCGGGAATAGCCTCCCGTCAGGTCGTCCCGCTCACTGCCATGCCCCTCCTTTCTCTTTTCTCGGCTTCCTGTGGATACCCCTCACCTCCCCATCTCTTCCCCCTGCAGGAACCCATGGCGCCATCCCCATGGAGCTGCGACCGTCGCCGCCGGACGTCTTGACGCCGTCGCAGTCCTCGCCGCTGGATCCGGCCTTCCACACATATCCTGGATCCTCCCGTTCCCCCACATCCCCTGCTTCTGCTCCGCAAGGAGAGCGACCCAAGCTGCACACCCTGCTTCCCCTGCATCGGTCGCGTTGACCCCGACCTGAGCTAGCACGTGAACGTTGCGGCCCAACGCACCAAGCCGCAGCCAGCCCATGCAGCCGCTACATCTACTGGGCCGAGCCCATGGGTGACCTTCCACGGCTCCTCCAGATTCGGCCCATGCGTGTTTTTTTCCTGTTGCATTTTTTTCTTTTATCCAGAGACTGCCCATTTTATAGAAACACCCTTGCACTTCATGCATATCCTAACTAATTAACCGTGCATCAGATTAAAACAAACTTTATATGTAAAATGTCTAGAATTTTGTCTAGTTTATTAATATCCAACTTTTATCTATGTTTAGAATGTTTAAACTGCTGTTTGCATTAATTTGTTCAAATGCCATGTTAAAATGATTTAATTCATAACTAAATAACCGTAGCTTGGTTTTAAATAATCTTTATATGTAAATGGGGTAGAAAAATGCCTAGTTTAACATGGTGGCATCACTTTGCATGTTTAATAACTCTAAAATATGGTTTAGGGCAGAGCAGTACCAAATCTAATATATGCACATGAGGATTTTTCCAGACTTGTTGTTTGTTATTTTCGGCCTCATTTAAACTTGCCTAGATAGGTAGTCTTCATATGCTTCACCTCCTGCCATGTTAATCAACATTTAATATTGTTGGGTACATAAACAAGATCGAACTAAATAACTTGCTGTGGTGTTTCGTCAATATGCAACTCGTTGCATATTGAGCTCCACTTAATTTGTAGGATTGCTTGTGCACTTTGCCATGCCAAGCCTTTTAAAACCGGACATGCATCATACTTGGTTGTGCATCATCCCATGTTTATGTGGTGGTTGTTTACTATGTTGTTTGCTTCTTTCCGGTGTTGCTTCTTCGGGTTAGTTTCGATAATGTCGTGTTTGTGAGGATTCGTTCGACTACGTCCATTTGTCTTCTTCATGGACTCGTTCTTCTTCCTTGCGGGATCTTAGGCAAGATGACCATACCCTCGAAATCACTTCTATCTTTGCTTGCTAGTTGCTCGCTCCATTGCTATGCCGCGATACCTACCACTTGCTATATCATGCCTCCCATATTGCCATGTCAAGCCTCTATCCCACCTTCCTAGCAATCCGTTGTTTGGCTATGTTACCGCTTTGCTCAGCCCCTCTTATAGCGTTGCTAGTTGCAGGTGAAGATGAAGTTTGTTCCATGTTGGAACATGGATATGTTGGATATCACAATATCTCTTATTTAATTAATGCATCTATATACTTGGTAAAGGGTGGAAGGCTCGGCCTTATGCCTGGTGTTTTGTTCCACTCTTGCCGCCCTAGTTTCCGTCATACCGGTGTTATGTTCCTTGATTTTGCGTTCCTTACGCGGTTGGGTTATAATGGGAACCCCTTGACAGTTCGCCTTGAATAAAACTCCTTCAGCAAGGCCCAACCTTGGTTTTACCATTTCCACCTAAGCCTTTTTCCCTTGGGTTCCGCGGACTCAAGGGTCATCTTTATTTTAAACCCCCGGGTCAGTGCTCCTCTGAGTGTTGGTCCAAAATAGAGCCACTTGCAGCGCCACCTCGGGGAAACTAGAGGGTTGGTTTTAGTTGTACGTAGTGTTCATCCGGTGTGCCCTGAGAACGAGATATGTGCAGTTCCTATCGGGATTTGTCAGCACATCGGGCGGCTTTGCTGGTCTTGTTTTACCATTGTTGAAATGTCTTGTAACCGGGATTCCGAGTCTAATCGGGCCGTCCTGGGAGAATGAATATCCTTAATTGACCGTGAGAGTTTGTGATGGGTGAGGGAGTCCTGAATTAGGGGGTGTTCGGGTTGCCGGACTATACCTTCGGTCGGACTCCAGGACTATGAAGATACAAGATTGAAGACTTCATCCCGTGTCCGGATGGGACTTTCCTTGGCGTGGAAGGCAAGCTTGGCGATGCGGATATTCAAGATCTCCTACCATTGTAACCGACTCTATGTAATCCTAACCCTATCCGGTGTCTATATAAACCGGAGGGTTGTAGTCCGTAGGCAATCAACTCCATATACAACAATCATACCATAGGCTAGCTTCTAGGGTTTAGCCTCCTTGATCTCGTGGTAGATCTACTCTTGTACTACCCATATCATCAATATTAATCAAGCAGGACGTAGGGTTTTACCTCCATCAAGAGGGCCCGAACCTGGGTAAAACATCGTGTTCCCTGCCTCCTATTACCATCCGGCCTAGACGCACAGTTCGGGACCCCCTACCCGAGATCCGCCGGTTTTGACACCGACATTGGTGCTTTCATTGAGAGTTCCTCTGTGCCGTCACAATCAGGAAGGATGCCTCCTCCCGTCTTTAAAGACGGTGCCGTTGCTAAGGGAGCCTTGGCTGTCAGCCAAACCCTCCGGCTAGGTGGTTTCCTCATGACCGCCTGTTCGGCTGTTGCGCCGACGGTGACCTCTCGGGTCATCAAAAGCAACCTACACGTCAGCTCGGAGCTCGTCGAGCAGCTAGATCCAATGGAGCTCTCTTCCGTAAACAAGCTCTTGGATCGCATCGCGGCCCTGGGGGTCGCTACGGATTACGACCAGGTTGGGCTTAAACCCGATCTAAGAGAAATTAACTCTCCCCAAGTCACCTACCAAGTTGCCGTGGTAGAGACGCAGTGCGGCGACCCTTCATCTATTTTAAGGACTAGCTACGTCTGAATTCCCGACCCCTCCAAGCCGGATACCCGCGGAGGGGGAGATGTAACTCAAGACCTGAGCTTAGGATCAGGCAACGGGCCAGATTCACTGGACAACATCCAAGAATCCGAACTTCAGAGTTCGGAAACTCTTCGGCCTCCAAATCTTGGATTGGGCGAGGTTTCAGATTCAACGACACCCGCCCACCCGATCATAAGCGATCTCTCCCAAATCAGGCAGAGGCCCGAGGAAACAGTACATCATTACCGGGCCAGATACCTCCTGGTTATGAACAGGATAAAGGATTGCCACGAGGAAGATGCAATCTCAATTTTCCACAGTAATTGCACGGACAAGGGAATCCTTAACGCCGTAAGTCGTCGTGATATTACACGCTTCACTGACTTGGCGTCCATAGTACAAAAATACTGTGCGATGGAAAGCGCCTGGAAAACCGAAATAAATTTTTGGGATAATCCGGCCTTGAATAGTAATCCCGTCCGAACTAAGAGGGTGCATCATCACAGGACACCCGGGATAAACACCAAAAAGCCAAAACCCTCTACAGGGCATGGAACCATACTGGAAAGATGGCTTGATGGACCCTGTAGAATTCACAGTACAGAGGACGCCACACCAACTCACAGCCTTAGAGCATGTTGGATACTCCGGTAGGTGGCCAAAATCGGCGAGGACCTCTTAATTCCGGAGGCTGCAGAAAGCCAGCCCAAGGACACCAGTACCATTCTCACAATCTTCGAGACTTTTGCATCAAACAATGTGTGAAAAAGAACACTCCGCAGCCTCGCCAAAGTCTATCAAGTTGCAACAATAAATCCATGGAGCGACACTGCCATTACCTTCAACGCAAGTGATGAACCTAGATTCCGAACAGCCCGAGCACCAGCCGCATTGGTCCTCAGTCCCATAGTGGATAGCTTTCGCCTCACCAAGGTGCTCATGGATGGAGGCAACGGACTGAACCTCATTTATGAGGAAACCCTTCAAAAAATGGAAATAGACTGGAACCGCGTCGAGCGAAGTAGCACAACCTTTAGAGGAATAATCCCCAGTCGGGAAGCGCGCTGCACAGGAAAAATCACACTAGATGTGGTGTTCGGCACGCCGGATAATTACAGGTCCGAAGAAGTCACGTTTCAGGTGGCCCCTTTTAAGAGCGGATATCACGCTTTACTAGGGCGGGAAGCATTCACAATCTTCCAAGCAATACCCCATTACGGGTACATGAAGCTTAAGATGCCCGGGCCGAATGGAATTATCACTCTAGCTAGTGATCCGGACATAGCACTCCGCGCCGAAAACAAGACGGCCGCATTAGCCCTTGAGGCGCTATCCGAAGCCTTAGCGGCCGAGGAACTGACTGCGCTGCGCTCCACAGTTAACAGTGATGATGTGATACTCGATAAGAGATCCAAATCCACATCCTTCAAGCCAGCTGACGAAATAGTCAAGTTCCAGGTCCATCCAACGGACCCCAATAAAACAGCTTCCATCGGGGCACGACTGAACCCTGATGCAGACGCCGCACTGCGAGAGTTCCTACGAGAGAACTGGGACATCTTTGCCTGGCACCCTTCAGACATGCCAGGGATCCCACGCAGGCTGGCCGAACACAGCTTAAATATCCTAAAAGGATTTAAACCTGTCAAACAAGCCCTTCGGCGTTTTTCCGAACCCAAGAGACAGGCTATGGGAGAGGAGCTAGCCAAGCTATTAGAGGCCGGATTCATCAGAGACATAAAACATCCGGACTGGCTAGCAAACCTGGTGATGGTACCAAAGAAGGACAAATCCTGGCGCCTGTGTGTCGATTTTAAAGACCTTAACAAGGCTTGCCCAAAGGATCCCTTCCCCCTCCCCCGTATCGATCAAATTATCGATGCCACCACAGGACACGATTTGTTGTGTTTCCTCGACGCATACTCCGGTTACCATCAAATCAAGATGGCAGAATCAGACCAAGCTGCAACAACATTCATCACACCATACGGCCCATTCTGCTTCAACACAATGCCCTTCAGGCTGAAAAACGCCGGCGCAACATATCAGCGCATGATCCAGACATGTCTGGCAAACCAGATCGGCAAAACAGTGGAGGCGTATGTGGATGATTTGGTCGTCAAATCAAGACATGTCGAATCCCTAGTAAACGACTTGAGGCTTACATTCGATAACCTCCGAAAATATGACATCAAGCTCAACCCAGAAAAATGCGTCTTCGGCGTTCCAGCCGGAAAGCTCTTGGGCTTCATTGTATCCGGTAGAGGAATTGAAGCAAACCCAGCCAAGATCCGAGCTTTGTCATAATTGGATGTCCCAAAGGACCTTAAACAAATACAAAAATTAACCGGGTGCGTGGCGGCCTTAAGCTGCTTCATCTCCCGCTTGGGAGAAAAGGCACTACCCCTTTATCGCCTCCTTTGGCGCACCGAACACTTCGAGTGGACGGATGCCGCCACGGCCAGACTTGATGAAATAAAAGCCATATTGGCAACAAAACCAGTCCTGGCCGCACCAATCACCGGCGAACCAATGTTATTGTACATTGCAGCAACGCACCAAGTTGTCAGCGCAGTGCTCGTTGTCGAGCGGGAAACGGACGGACACAAATTCCCCCTTCAAAGGCCGGTCTACTACGTGTCCACTGTCCTCACTCCATGCAAATCACGGTACCCGCATTATCAAAAGATTGCATACGCGGTATTCATGGCATCCCGGAAGCTACGACACTACTTTCAAGAGTGTTCCATAACAGTATCCTCGGAAGTGCCACTAAACGATATTATCAACAACCGCGATGCAATGGGCCGGATTGCAAAATGGGCCATCGAGCTTCTCCCGTTCGATATAACCTATAAGCCACGGCGAGCTATTAAATCGCAAGTTTTGGCCGACTTCGTCGCAGAATGGACGGAGGCCGAGCTCCCTAAAGAGTACGACACATATTCAAACTGGATTAAGCATTTCGACGGCTCCAAAATGTTGGCCGGACTGGGGGCCGGCGTCGTCCTGATGTCCCCCACAGGAGACACAGTCCAATATGTGCTCTAGATCATGTACACGGATTCCAACAATGCAGCCGAATATGAGGCCCTCCTACATGGCCTCCGGATAGCAGTATCCATGGGTATCCAGCGCCTAGAGGTACGCGGGGATTCAAACCTCGCAATATCCCAAATAAATGGAGACTTCGACGCCAAGGACCCAAAAATGGCAGCTTACCGTGACGCCGTCCTAAAAATGTCAGCTCGGTTCGAAGGGCTGGAGTTTCACCATATAGCCCGAGAAAACAATCAAGCGGCGGACGTCCTAGCACGCATCGGAGCAAAACGCGATGCAGTCCCCCAACGTCTTTTTGGAAAGATAGTTCAAGCCATCCGTAGCATGGGAGGGGGAACCCGCAAATAACAGCCCGAACCCAGCCGCACCATTCGACGCCAAACAATCTGACACAATTGGAGGCTCTGCCAACGAAATTACACCTTCATCCCACGTAATAATGGCGGTTATCGCCCCGTGGACAGAACCATTCCTAGCCTACCTTACTAGGCAGGAACTCCCGAAGGACCAAAACGAGGCCCGCTGCATAGTGCGGCGATCTAAGGCCTACAGAGTCCATGAGGGAGAACTTTATAAGAAAAGCACTACCGGAGTCCTTCAAAGGTGCATCTCCGAAGAGGAAGGGCGGAACCTCCTGGCTGAAATTCATGCCGGACTCGGTGGTCACCACGCTGCTGCTCGGTCCCTTGTTAGCAAGGCTTTCCGTACAGGCTTTTACTGGCCGACGGCCCGAGCAGACGCTCAGGACCTAGTCCAACGATGCGCTGGTTGCCAAATTTTTGCCAACCAAAGCCATATGCCACCCACTGCACTCCAAACTATACCCATCACCTAGCCTTTTGCGGTCTGGGGGCTTGACATGGTCGGACCCCTTAAAGGTGGAACCCATAGGAAAAAATACTTACTGGTCATGGTGGATAAGTTCACCAAATGGATAGAAGCCAAGCCTGTTAAAACGGCCGAATCTGGACCTGTGATAGACTTCATATCCGGGGTTGTACACCGTTATGGCGTCCCCCACAACATCATAACCGACAACGGTACAAACTTTACTGCCGACGAGGTAAAACTCTGGTGCAAAAACATGGGCATCAAGCTCGATTATGCTTCCGTCTATCACCCACAAACCAACGGCCAGGTCGAACGTGCAAATGGTCTTATCATGAGCGGCATTAAACCCAGACTGGTGCGGTCCCTCAAGGAATCTAACACGCACTGGGTAGAGGAGCTCGACTCCGTGCTATGGGGGCTGCGGACCACGCCAAATCGCACCACCGGGTACACACCATTTTTTATGGTGTACGGCGCAGAAGCAGTTCTGCCCTGTGACATAATTCATGACTCACCTAGAGTGCGCATGTACGAAGAAAGAGAAGCCGAGCTCGATCGGCAGGACAACTTGGATGCCTTGGAGGAGGAGCGCGATGTGGCAAAAGCCCGTTCCGCATTTTATCAACAGAAGGCCCGAAGATATCAAAGCAGAGAAGTATGGGCCAAAAATTACAATGTTGGCGAACTAGTTCTACGCCTGCCGGATAAGAAAAAGGACAAACTCAAGCCCAAGTGGGAAGGTCCATTCATAATCGACCAAGTCCTGACTGGTGGGGCGTACCGCCTGCGAGATGCATCGAATAATTGACTCGAGCTGAACCCGTGGAACGTCACCCGTCTCCGAAGATTCTATGCCTAGCGCCGGACTCTGTGTTCGTCTCCTTCCTCTGTCCATCCCATTTTGTATTTTCCTGTCTTACATTTCTCTCCTTCCCATTTTTTTTTCTTTCATAGCCCTTAAAGGCTCATCTAGTGACGCGCCACTCGCGCTCATTAAACCTGGGGGCTTCTTTAAC
Organism: Triticum dicoccoides; assembly: GCF_002162155.2. Taxonomy (NCBI): domain Eukaryota; kingdom Viridiplantae; phylum Streptophyta; class Magnoliopsida; order Poales; family Poaceae; genus Triticum; species Triticum dicoccoides. Next base: position 520,202,180 of record NC_041382.1, read on the forward strand.
AGAAGCTTATTTATACGGGCTTCACGCCCAACACATGCGTCAAACTTCCGCATGTACCTTTTTTCTTCACCATTATATGCATCGATATGACTTAAGTTTTGGCCAAGCTGGGTTGCCTGGCTCCTGTGCTTACCCCTACGTTCCCGATTGTTCGGCTAGGCGGTAAAGGGAGCACCTCTGCGTTTGTTACTGTCGGGTCAGCTGGATGTGTACCTCAGACTGGGTGAAGCCGAAAGCTAGCGTTCTTAAGGGAATATTCGGTCGGTGAAATAAAAGATGATCTTTTTACTCATTTTATGCGCCCCCAGATGCTTTTTTTTCTAAGTCTCTTCACGCAGTCCGGACATGCACCTTAGGGCATGCCTCCCAGCGAAAGGAACCCTTAGCGGAACTATTCTCTCTGGAAGATGTTTCTTACTAACCATGTAATATAACATAACTAGTTGGGCACTTGTCTGATAAAGCACTGATGACCCCTACGCCTGGTCTCCACGCATACCCCGGTTCTTATATAACCGCTAGGGTATTCGGACACACTCCGGACCGTCAGGTCCCGAGGTTGAAGCGAAAAGGTTGGCAACGACAAATGATCTACAATCCGGCTAGAAGGCATTACACATGTCAATTCAAAATTACACAGTCATTCTGACTGATTGTATTCCTCTTCTATACCATCTAACAGGCTGTCTAATTTACAGTCCTGCTGGGAATACTTCGCGGCCAACTCTACTTGGCCGTATACTAAGCTTACAGGGATCTCCTTCCCGTCAGGCCCCACTGGTCCAACCTCGGCCATGTGGTTTGGGTCAGACTTTGTAAAACGGGTCTTCACCATGGCCCAGGCCTCCCTAGCGCCTTGTCGACAGGCCGATATCTTCCACAACCGAAAGCGCCGCCGAGCTTCCTTCAGCTTCTCCGCAAGCTCTCCAAGGCCCTCGGGCACGGAGTGGGCAGGCCATAAGGCTTGGGCAATACCCCGCATCGCCTGCCGAATTCGCTCGTGCAGTTGCAAGAGTTCGGGAAGAAGGTCACCCGTAGAACTGGGCATCTCCTCTGTAGGACGACCTGTGAGCATACCTACAGACATTACTTTGTTAGTCGACTTCCTCGCCGAACTCTTTTTTCAAAGTTCGTTCAAGCACTTACTAAAAATGCCGCGTCGAAGCCGCTGATTCTCCTTCGTGGAGTCCGACAGCTGGCCACGAACATCTTTAAGTTCGACGTCCAGCTTGGTGTTGGCATCCTGAAGATCATTCTTCTCTCGCCTCACCTTTGTCAACATACTCTCACCGGCCTTTAGCCGGCGTAAGAGTTGTTGCTTGTCCGGATCGAGTCCGGCGCCATCTGCAATATGATTTGTCAGATTTGCACCCACACCGCACAATACTAATCTTTCGAAGTGTATATTACCTAAGGGGGTCTCTTTGGGCTCCCTTGCTGCGGCTAGTGCGACCTCTAGTTGGGCCTTGCACTTTTCCAGCTCCCGGGACAGTACGGTATTCTTCTCTGTAAGAAGCTGCATGTTAAATGATCCTTAAATCAGTTGCTCTAACTGCTTCAAGTCTCGGGGGCTACTGGCATATATATATATTTAACCAAAATTTTCTTACCCGTATGTCTTTTACATACTGCTCCGTGGCTCTGGCTAAACCATTTTGAGCGGCACGGAGGTACGCATCTCCCGAATTAAAGGCATCTAAAGCCTCTTGGGAGAAACAAGCGTCGCGCAGAATTGTTCGGCGATGCCTGTGGTTCATGGCACTCTCCACTTCAGAATTTGTCGCAGACAGCCTGTCCGCATCCTTTGTCGGAGGAGCGTCCGGTGCGCGCCTTGTGCACGCCTCCGCTTCCTGGCCAGACGTTGGAGCCTGGCTGGTGGAGGCGCGATTGGCAACCTCTCCGGATGTAGTCCGGCAGGTCTCTTCATTCTGAAGATAGCGCGAACGTTAATATGCCCTGACAGAATAACTCCAGGGAAACAGAGGGTGCACTATACCTTTGCGCCGGCATCTCAGTCCGAACTACATTCCTTTTCGCCCCACGGGGCCCTGCGGCCCCTCGTTGGCTAGCCGCCGCAGGTTCGGCTTCCTGCCTCGGAAATCTCCCCTGCAAAACACGGCTGTCGTCAGAAACACCGGGCTACGTGAGGGTGGAATCTCTTTCAAGGGAATAAGACCCCGGTTTCTGTCACCTGGGAGGCCGGGATTAACCCTGGGTAATCCGCCATAATGGCTACCAAGGTATTGTCCTTGCTTAGCTGATGGAACACCCCGTCGATAAGCTCCACCGATATGTCCGGATCCTCTTCGGAGTCCGGATTGAGGGACTGTTCTGGGTCCTCGGGCTGTGGAGGGCGTCTGTTTATATCCTTTACCTCCTGTCGCAGTTCCTGCATTGAAGTCGTTAGACTACCTATCTAACTATGGGAGTATAAAACAAACGGGCAAGCGCAATTGTTCACTTACCCAACTTGGAGGATCGTACATGCTGAATCCGGCCCGCGGGTTGACGCGGAGGAATTCCTCCTTTTCTCCCTTGTACAAAGAGGATAAGATCTTTACTAAGGCGGCGGCTGAGGCCGGCCCCTTACAACCGTAACGTGTGGCGTCATCCTCCCCGTTGAAATCCCACATGGGGTGGCCTCTATATTGAAGCGGCTGCACCCCCCGCATAATGCATGCGGCCATGACTCCAATCACGGTTAGTCCGGAATGAGCCAACAGTCTTATCCGGCCCATCAGGTAAAGGACGTCCCTGTCGCTTTCTCTCTGAGAGCTCCGCGGCCGCCAGCTCAAGCGTTTCTTCAATGGAGCACTGTTGAACTCAGGGAGACCGACCCGGATAGGGTCCGGTAGCGGGACATCATCTATGTAAAACCATTCCGAAGGCCAGTCCTCGGACGCCTTCTTTGGGGTTCCGGATAGGTATCCGGTCCCGGCGATGCGCCATACTTCGGCTCCGCCCACTTGGTATATAGACCCCTCTTGAGATCGGGGCACCAGGCAGAATAACCTCTTCCACATCGCGAAATGAGCCTCAACGCCTAAGAATAGCTCGCAAAGGGCGACGAAACCCGCAATATGCAATACGGAGGCGGGCGTGAGATTGTGCAGCTGGAGGCCGTCGAACTCCAGAAGCCCGCGGAGAAATGGATGAATTGGAAATCCCAGTCCCCTTATTAGATAGGGGACGAGGCACACCCGCTCTCCTTTAGAAAGATTGGGGGTGCTCTCCGTTTGTTTTCAGCCATTGTAGGTGGCGAGACCGGCTCGGACCGGGACCATGTATGCCTGAGGGAGAAATCCCTTGGCCTGAAGCGACACTAACTCGCTATGCGGGATGGTGCAACTCTCCCAGTCCCCGGGTTTGGGACCGGAGGGGCGAGGGGAGGAGCTGCGACGGCTGGTCATGTTGGAATGGACCTTTGCTGGAAGCGCTCTGATGATAACTCGCGGAAAGGAGGAGATGTGGTTTGGACCTAAATCCCCATCCCGTTAAATAGGCGGCTCATTTATACGGCTAGGGGTGTGGATGTAAAAACACCCCGGCTTTTCGCATGTGTTTGACACGTGGAAGACAGCCATTATTGGGTGTGGAAGCCGAGGAGCACTACATTACAAAAATCAGACATTATTCCTACAGGTACACAAGATTTGGAGGAGAACCCGCCTTGCAATGCCGAACAATCTGCGCGCCGGACTCGTCGTCATTGAAGCCTGGTTCGGGGGCTACTGAGGGAGTCCTCGATTAGGGGGTGTTCGGGTAGCCGGACTATACCTTCGGCCCGACTCCAGGACTATGAAGATACAAGATTGAAGACTTTGTCCCGTGTCCGGATGGGACTTTCCTTGGCGTGGAAGGCAAGCTTGGCGATGCGGATATTCAAGATCTCCTACCATTGTAACCGACTCTATGTAACCCTAACCCTATCCGGTGTCTATATAAACCGGAGGGTTGTAGTCCGTAGGCAATCAACTCCATATACAACAATCATACCATAGGCTAGCTTCTAGGGTTTAGCCTCCTTGATCTCGTGGTAGATCTACTCTTGTACTACCCATATCATCAATATTAATCAAGCAGGACGTAGGGTTTTACCTCCATCAAGAGGGCCCGAACCTGGGTAAAACATCGTGTTCCCTGCCTCCTGTTACCATCCGGCCTACACGCACAGTTCGGGACCCCCTACCCGAGATCCGCCGGTTTTGACACCGACAATGGGCTAAGTTGGGACACCCCTGCATGGTTTTGAACTTTCGAAAGCCGTGCCCGCGGTTACGGGCAGATGGGAATTTGTTAATATCCGATTGTAGAAAACCTGACACTTAACTTAATTAAAATGAATCAACAGCGTGTGGAGCCGTGATGGTCTCTTTTCAGCGGAGTCCGGGAAGTGAACACGGTTCTTGTGTTATGTTTGAACGTAAGTAGTTTCAGGATCACTTATTGATCACTTCTAGTTCACGACCGTTGCTTTGCTTCTCTTCTCGCTCTTATTTGCCTATGTTAGCCACCATATATGCTTAGTGCTTGCTGCAGCTCCACCTCGCTACCCTTTCCTAACCATAAGCTTAAATAGTCTTGATCTTGTGGGTGTGAGATTGCTGAGTCCTCGTGGCTCACAGATACTTTCAAACAGTTGCAGGTGTCGATGATACCAGTGCAGGTGACACAACCCAGATCAAGTGGGAGCTCGATGAAGATCGTGTTTGTTGTGTTGTTTCGTTTCTAGTTGATAAGTAGTGGAGCCCAGTTGGGGCGATCGAGGATCTAGCATTTGGGGTTGTCTTCTTTTATTTTGGTTCCGTAGTCGGACCTTGATTGTATTCTGGATGATGTACGTTTAACTTGTATTTGTGTGAAGTGGCGATTGTAAGCCAACTCTTTATCCCTTTCTTATTTAGTACATGGGATGTGTAAAGATTACCCCTCTTGCGACATGCCTACTATGCGGTTATGCCTCTAAGTCGTGCTCCGACACGTGGGATATATAGCCGCATCATGGGTGTTACACCAAGATCCACCGAAGAGGGGCACCTAGGTGGGCACAACCCACCAGGGCGCGCCCCCCTCCTGGCGCGCCCAGGTGGGTTGTCCCCACCTGGTGGCCCTGCAGACCACAACCCTGATACTATAAAATCACATATTTGGAGAAAAAAATTAGGGAGAAAGAATTATCGTGATCCACGAGACGAAGCCGCCGTCACCTTCTATTCTTCATCGGGAGGCCAGATTTGGAGTCCATTTGGGGCTCCGGAGAGGGGGATCTTCGTTCTTCGTCATCACCAACCCTTCCCCATTGCCAATTCCATGATGCTCCCCACCGGGAGTGAGTAATTCCTTCGTAGGCTCGCTGGTCGGTGAGGATTTGGATGAAATTCATCATGTAATCGAGTTAGTTTTGTTAAGGCTTGATCCCTAGTATCCACTATATTCTAAGATTGATGTTGTTATGACTTCGCTATGCTTAATGCTCGTCACTTTGGGCCTGGGTGCCATGATTTCAGATCTGAACCATTTATGTTATCACCATTATATCCATGTTCTAGATCCGATCTTGCAAGTTATAGTCACCTACTACGTGTTATGATCTGGCAACCCTGGAGTGACAATAGTCGAGACCACTCCCGATGATGACCGTAGTTTGAGGAGTTCATGTATTCATCGTGTGTTAATGCTTTGTTCCAGTTTTCTATTAAAAGAAGGCCTTAATATCCCTTAGTTTCCAATTGGACCCCGCTGCCACGGGAGGGTAGGACAAAAGATGTCATGCAAGTTCTTTCCATAAGCACGTATGACTATTTACGGAATACATGCCTACATTATATTGATGAACTGGAGCTAGTGCCGTATCGCCCTAGGTTATAACTGTCTCATGATAAATATCATCCAACAAGTCACTGATCCAATGCCTATGAATTTATCTTATATTGTTCTTTCTAAGTTATTACTGCTATCATTACTATTGCACTTGCTACAAAATTATTGCTATCGCTGTTACTATTACAATTGCTGCTGCTACTATTATCAAAATTATCATATTACTTTGCTACTGATCATTTTGCTGCAGATAATTAATCTCCAGGTGTGGTTGAATTGACAACTCAGCTCCTAATACCTTCAAATATTCTTTAGCTCCCCTTGTATCGAATCTATAAATTTGGATTGAGTACTCTACCCTCGAAAATTGTTGGGATCCCCTATACTTATGGGTTATCACGGTCATGTCACCCTTTCACGGTGTGACCTCAAGGTGTTCATGACTTGCTCGGAGGTAATTTTCCCCAATTTTTTTTGTGAAGCAGCTCATAGATTCCTGTAGATGACATAGGATTCACATTTTGTGTAGATGGATCTGATGGTAGAGCTGTTTATTTATGATTCATCGTCGGATACTAGCTCTGAGTCTGAGAGTGAGTTCATGGATGCAAAAGAAGACGCGGTTTTGTTGATGGGTGCTAAATGGATATCGGCAACCAAAATGAAGAGGAAACATGTGGGACACAGGTTGGTCATCTGACAATCCACCAGAACATAATCGAAGGCCATGATAAGCTCATGGGAGACTAATTTCTGCCCGTTTGTACCTTCCCTGCCTACTTGTTATGGTGACACTTCTACATGACCAAATGACTACTTCATCGAATTGCCGACGACATGGAAGGCAATGTACCATTCTTCTAGCAACGGAGAAATGCTGCCGGTTAGTTGTTTTTTTCCTGTTTTCAGAAGGTGACATTGACACTTCGGATGATTGCATATGATACTCCTATAGATGCGTTGGATGAGTATCTTTGAATGGCCGAAGATACAATCATAGAATGCACGAACGTGTTTGATGATACTCAGATACTGTGATGAAGGTTTATGGAGAGCAGTATCTACGAGCACCCAATGTCGAGGACACGTCGAGGCTTCTAGCGATGAATGCAATGAGAGGCTGGCCTAGAATGCTAGAGAGTGTTGAGTGTATACATTTGAGGTAGAGGAATTGCCCTACAGCTTGGCATGACCAATTCACCAGGCATTGCCATGATCTGACAATCATTTTGGAAGATGTTGCCTCTGAGGATTTGTGGGTTTGACATTGCTACTTTGGGTTGCATGGATCTAATGATAACATCAATGTCTTGCAGAGATCTTATCAGTTTGCAAGGCTAGTAGGTGGTATGGGTCATCCATGCAACCTCATGGCAAATGGTCATCATCATTTTTTGCAGGGGGAAATGGTCATCAACATGACCAAAACTACTTCTAACCGATGACATCTACTCCCTCCGTTCCAAAATAAATGACTCAACTTTGTACTAACTTTATACAAAGTTGAGTCATCTATTTTGGAACGGAGGGAGTATCTATCTTGGTCAACATTGGTGAAGACAATTTTCAATCTAGAGACCACTACAAGAAATATGTCAACTTGTGACCCTCACTATTGGCCGCTGAAAGGTCGTAGTTTTTCATCTGCGACCTTTTTGTGACCAAAAACAGAAGGTCAAGAGATGGTGGTCGTAAACTGAAATTAGCTACCTTTAACAGAAGGTCGTTGAACCCATGACCTTTTGTTTTGGTCACTGGCTGTCTACCCAGGCCACGTCGGATTCGATTTAGCTGGAAGCGGGTCAAATTTGAACTGCAGCTGCCTTGTAGTTTGCTCTTTATTTTTTCCAAAAATCATTTATAGGTACATAAGTATCTATTTCATCAAAGAAACATCAAAAGGTTTCCAAGATTCAACCACTAGCTAGGAACGGTCAAGCCCGCCGTTTTGACCGCATTTTGAAACGGGCATAAAAAATTCAATTTTTTTTAAAAAAATGGAAAACCTTCGCATTGTGTCATTACATGTGACCAAGTTACTAGAAAGAGATGATTATTTTAAAAAGTGTTCTCAGAAATGAGCTATCATGTGTGAAGATTCATGGCTTTCAAGCCAAATGGTCAATCTTGTGGCCGCATTCATGGCATAGTTTGTTCAAATGATCTCATATTGTGTACAGAGGTGCATCTTGGAATGACAAACAATGTTGGCTAAGGAAGTTTTCATTTTCTTTGGACGAAAAATTAATTTTCCATTTTTTGAATGCCCAAATGAGTTTTTTTGTGAAGGAGCTACCATATATTTGTTGCAAAATTGGACCAAATAATTTCTCTAAAATATTAGGCCATATTTACTTCATAATTGGCAAAATGGTTGGGTGTAAAAAGTTTTTATCCACCTCTTGTGAAAAAGACAAATTTCCGCCGATTTAGTTGGAAGCGGGTCAAATTTGAACTCCAGCTGCCTTGTAATTTGCTCTTTATTATTTCCAAAAATAATTTATAGGTACATAAGTATCTATTTAATCAGAGAAATATCAAAAGTTTTCCAATATTCAACCACTAGCTAGGAATAGTCAAACCCGCCGTTTTAACCGCATTTTGAAACGGGCATAAAAAATTCAAAAAAAATTAAAAAATGAGAAAGCTTTGCATTGTGTCATTATATGTGACCAAGTTGCCATAAAAAATAATAAACTTGTATTACGGTAATTATTTTAAAAAAGTATTCTCAGAAATGAGCTATCATCTCTGAAGATTCATGGCTTTCAAGCCAAACGATCAATCTTATGTCCACATTCATGGAATAGTTTGTTCAAATGATCTCATATTGTGCACAAGGGTGCATCTTAGAATTCCAAACAATGTTGCCTAATGGAGTTTTCATTTTCTTTGCATGGAAAATTTATTTTCCATTTTTCGAGTGCCCAAAATGAGTTTTTTTGTGAAGGACCTACCATATATTTTTTGCAAAATTGGACCAAATCAATTTTCTAAAATACTAGGACATATTTAATGCACAATTGACAAAATGGTTGGGTGTCAAAAGTTTTGATCCACCTCTGGTGAAAAAGACAAATTCCCGCCGATTCATTAGGAAGCGAGTCAAATTTGAACTGCAGCTGCCTTTTTGTTTGGTCTTTATTTTTTCCAAAAATCATTTATAGTTACATAAGTATCTATTTAAGCATAAATACATGGTTTGGTGGCGATACGTCGAGGTTTGGATGGTGGCCCAGGGCCCCAACTCCAAAGCGCGTGAACTCGCATGCCTGGTGCGTGGTCACCGCGTGACCATGGCGTTGACATGTGTTCTGGGAGGCCTAGGCATGTCTAGAGGGTTGGGCACTCCCCGAGTAGGTGCTAGGAAGAAAATTACAACAGAAGAATCTCACGAGGAGACCGACCTATGCTCAAAGATGAATTAGCAGCCAAGTGTTTGATTGGCAGTACGAGAAATGCACATGGCCAATGGGCGTGAGTTTTGGCTGAGGATGATCATCTAGTAAGAAGAATGTCTTCGCAAATTTTCAGATCAAAAGGAGGATCCTAGGTGGTACTTGCTTTGCAAAGTACCACACTGGACAAAAATATGAATGTTGAAGCTGGGCTCAAAATAATGAATGGATTGAGCTAAAGTTTGGTGGAGGATGATTATTTGGGCATTGGAAAGCACCATAGAAAATTGATACCATTTGGACATGCCAAAGTGGTACTTCCTTCACAATGCTCTTCTATGGACAGAAACTTGGGAAAACTAGTGAGAGAAATTGGATGAATGAAATAAGCTCAAATTTGGTGTAGATAAGTTACATAGGTATGGTTATGCCTTGGTAGATTTTCAGATCATTTGGGTAAGCCTAGATAGTACTTACTTCACAAAGCTTCTCTTGAGGTAGAAACTTTGGAAATTTCCTGAGAAAGATTTACTAGGAAAATGGAGCTGAATATTATCATGTAGCAATGATTTGGGTATGGAAGAGTGCCCAAAGAGTTTGAGGGTAATAGAAGGGGTCTAGATAACACTTGCTTTGCAATGTGCCAATCTAGCCATAAAATATAAATTGAACCTGGGCTCACATAGATAATTTGACTGAGCTGCAATTTGGAGGAGGGTGATAATTTGGGCATATGAAGGAACTGTATAAATTTCATGTCATTTGGATATATAAAATAGGTACTTCCTTCACAATGCTTCTAGGTGGACAAAAACTTTGAAAATTTGCCGAGGAAGATTTGTTAGGCAAATGGAGCTGAATTTTGTCATGCAGCAATGATTTGAATAGGAAAGAGTGCCCAAGAATTCCGAGGGCAATCAAGAATATATAAATAGCACTTCCTTCATAAAGTGATGTTATGAACATAATAGGAAAATGAATATTGTTGAATTATTTTTGAACTAGGCAAGGAAGTATTTTTACATATTTGACGAAGATATGACCCAAAGAACTTATGAGATTTTTTTGGGAATTTTTGGAATAACAGAAATATAGGTTGCTTCACAACCTAGGGCAAAAATTGACACATAGGCAAAACTGATGAGGTGGCGCCAAGTCATACCAATCCACCACAATTTACAAGGTTATGACCATCTATATTGGTCATGATCAGCTAAAAATAAGGCAGCGGACTAGTGCTGTCTGCTTTATGACCATTTCGTGTAAGAAAATTACGACCTTTCTAACCAAAATGGTCGCAATGGTTTAGGGTTTGGAGCCCCCCGAACAGCTTTTGACCAATTGGTCTAAAATGGTCATAGATTTATGACCAATTCTTCCAGGGTCACTGACAGAAGGTCATAAGTTGACATATTTCTTGTAGTGGACCAAGAAACTTAAGCATTGTGCCAAGATGCAAGAAGCAACAAGGAAGGACATTGGGAGAGCATTTGGAGTGCTGCAAGCTAGGTTTGCAATTATTCGGGGTCCTGCTTGGTTTTTGAACAAGGCTGTCTCGACAAAGATATGACATAATGCATGATCGTACACAACATGATCATGGTGGTTGAGAGGGATATGCCAAGCCCCATGACCTATGAAAATATTGGCACAATCACCATTCCTCGCAGGCACACAAACCACATTCAAGCATTTTTGAGGCGTACCTAAAGATTGAAGACGAGAGCTCCAATGATCAACTGAAAGAGGATCTCATTGAGTACCATTGACAGCTACTTGAGAGATAGTGTGTTTAAATTTCTTTAAAATTCATTTATTTTTACTTGAACACTTTTCCGGTTGGATTATTTGTTGTGTTGATATTAATGGGTTGTAATAATATTTGTTGAACTGTTGAATTGTTTGATCTAAATTGGACAAGCATAGTAGATAGAAGAAAACAGAAGATTTTTGTATACCACATTATAGTGACTGTTATTGCACGTAGCCATCCTTTAACCGTCAAAACATTATGAAGCACGCTTCATATACGTTATGGAGGTTGCGTATATGGCATAGTTGCTCTTGTATGTTTGTCTTGCCCTCTCTGAATTGCGTATATGGCAGAGTTCCTCGTGTCAAAATTTTGCAGTCACCACTTTGACTTGCGCTGACTTTCGGCCCCCATTGAAGCGAAAGCGATCGTTTCTTTGTGAGCCCTTGAAGCTTATTTTACATTTCTGTGTTCTTGCTTGCTACGAATATCCTTGTCGCCAAAGAAGCCCAGCTTTCCAAGACGACGTTGGCACGCACGCACGCCGTGACGCACCGCCGGTTCGTACAGCATTATGTGCGCTATGATCTGAGGTCAGCCTGTCACCGCTCCTCTGTCCGTGCACGTACGGATTCCATCGGTGTTGTGTTGTTGTTGCAGGTTGCGGGACACCCATCTCACCCGAAAACAAGAAAGTGCGCTTGGCTAACATCGCTAGGAGTAGGAGGACATATATATGCACCTGCTACTACTTGTGTACATTCTCGTGCAGCTGGTCGGACGCATGCTAGTTCGTCCACGTAATTAAGGTGTAAGGAGCATGGGGATCGGTGTCGGAGGCGGCGCGCTGGAGGCCGCGAGGCCGGTGGCGGCCATGGTGGTGGTGGAGTTCATCTTCTCGGCCCTGCAGATCTTCATCAAGCTGGCGCTGGACGACGGCATGGACGTCCGCGTCCTCGTCGCCTACAGGCTCATGTTCGGCGCCGCCTTCCTCTGTCCCCTCGCCTTCCTCATCGAGAGGTGCGTGCCTTAATTCTTGCCTCCTCCGCAGCCGCAAATATACAGCTGCGCATTGCTGCAGCTGCCGGGATGCCTCACAAGATAGCCAGTGACGAGTGGGGCATATACTCTGCCAGAACGTGGTCAACCTTTGTTGAATTTTCTGGCTAACGCGGCTGTCGTGTGATCGATCTCTAGGAAGAAACGGCCACCACTAACCGTCAAGGTTGTCACAGGGTTATTCTTGTGTGGACTTTTCGGGTAACTTCTTCGTCTCCTCTTTGGCGACCATGTTAGCAAATACTGTGGACTTTGTGTTTGTGTTTTGTTCTTTGATCAACCGAAGAAATGCAGAATCACCATCAACCAGAACCTGCTGGTGCTTGCCATCAAGCTCACGAATTCGACCACCATCGTCACGGCTCTCAGTAACCTCACCCCTCAATCTACCTTCATCGTCGCAATCTTGACCAGGTCGGTCGTCACACTAGTCACAGATCTCATTTTCTTTCTGGATGGTGGTCTACTCTGGTCACAGACTCAAAGGCCCCACTTGGAAAATGGAACAACATACAGGATGGAGACTCTGAAGCTCAGAAAGCCCAGCGGCCAAGCGAAGCTGGGGGGCACCCTGGTCGGGCTGGGCGGCGCGATGCTGCTCACGTTCTACAAGGGCCCGGAGATGCTGTTCCTCCGCCGCATGGCGCACACCGGGCTCAGCCATGCCACCGGCGACCGCCAGCTCCGGCCGCAGCCGGCCGCCGGCCCTCGGATCCTCGGCTCCTTCCTCGCCATCACCAGCTGCTTCAGCTACGCGATCTGGCTCACCATCCAGGCCAAGGTCGGCCAGGTCTACCCGTGCCACTACTCGATCGCCGCGCTGGTGTGCCTCTTCGGCGCGGTCCAGTCCACGCTACTCGCGCTCTGCATCCACAGGGACGCGGACCACTGGAGGCTCGGGCTCAACATCAGGCTCTACTCGTCGGCGTACGCGGTAATCGGGCGGCTGATTGATCGGCCATTGCTTCCTCCACGCCCGTGCCACGTTTCTCATGGCTGATTCCTATCGTACGTCCAGGGTATCGTGGCGTCCGGGTCCGCCTTCCCGCTCATGTCGTGGTGCCTGCGGAAGAAAGGGCCCCTCTACGTCGCCATGTTCGGACCTCTCATCATCATCTTCGTCGCGGTCATGAGCTGCATCGTCCTTGACGAGGCCCTGCACATCGGAATGTGATGCCCTGTTTAACTCGCATGCCTTGAGGACATGCATGTGGTGTCTGTTTGAGTTTCTAACGGGTGGTTGTGCGTGCAGCGTGCTTGGTGCCGTGCTGATCGTGGCGGGGCTGTACATGGTGCTGTGGGGCAAGGCCAGAGAGGAAGATGAACAAGAAGCCGATGCGCCGAAACTTGTTGGTCAAGACGACGAGCTGGGCAAGGGGCCCCTTCCACATACTAACATAATCTGAGGAAAATAAGATCATGCGTACACTTTGGCAGTCAAGATTTTCTTTATCAGTTTTGCTAAAGCACATCTAGATGTGCCATAAGTATTGTACATCTAAGTCCTATATCATTGATTTTACGTTAAGATTCGTGTGGATATTTTCTTTTCCTCTTTGTGCTTGATTCACTCACTTATATGTGCAATAACTAGAGCACATCTAGATGTGCCCTAGACACACCCTTTCTTTATTTCAAAATGGAGGCAAAAGTTTTGCCTCGTCCACTAATTGTCCACTAATAAAAAAGCGAGTGGCTCGGTTAATTAATTAAAAGAACAGGTGAAAACATAGTTTTAAATAGCCGGCTATAGCCCCGTTATAGCTTCGCTATAACTGTTTGAGAATGTTGCCGCTAAATGATTTCATGTACACTTTGCCGCTATAGCCCGCCATAGCCCAGCTATAGCTATTTTTAAAGGTTGCCGCTAAATGTCATAGCCCGCTATTTAAAAACCTTCACAAATTTATCTACTCATGTGAACTACTCTCGGACTACGAATTATAGGATCATCCAACAAACACATCCAATATAGAATCATCCATTCCTGCAAAAGAAAAATAGAATCATCCATACACTTGGATCACAACATCACAAATGACACCCCAACGCCCCACTACAACTTTAGAAGAATCTAACGACAAAGAGAACAGCCACATCTCAGCTCACGATTGCAGTCTAGACAAGTGTATCATGGAAGCATCTGTGTTTTCCCATTATCGTCACCCTTCTTGCCATTGCACTTGCTAAATATCTTCTTAGGATTTTAGATTTAGGGTGAGCACCGTCCTTCTTGCATTTGCCCGTGGATGCCTTCTGCTTCAAGAGATATCCATCATTTTTTTTAGATTTAGCATCCAAGTTAGTTAGGTATACGACAAGTCAGATGGTGAACATGTCGCTGAGATTACGCACCGGCACTCCGGCCACAACAACATATCACCCACATGAACATCATCACCCACGTGAACCATCTGCATGATGGACTCGGGCGAGTGTGTGGCAGCAATCAAGAGCAGCGCTCCTCATCAACAACCGCTTGGCTATGTTCTAGAAAAGGTGAAGTGGACGCCCAAGTCATGACTGAGGGCACAAACTAGTCCACCTTTTTGGTGTAGTTTTCATCAACCAAACGGCTCCCAGGAGTAGGTGCCAACATACTGGTCGCTGCAGCTTCATCAACCTTAGATACTACCGACACAATGGCCTCAGACTCCTCCAGTTGCTCACATGATAGATGCTAATCACGTTCCTCACACTAGGTCATCAGTGAGTCAACCTTCATGTGCTCCACTGGCAGAGGCGAAGTAGGGTGCATGCATAGCTCCCGAAGTTAGACATGATCTGTAGCACCGGAGCCACGAGCACAGCGATGAACTCGCCCTCAGAGGTAGACAACACATGGGACAAGCCAGACAACGACATTGAATTATCCCCAACACATGGAGAGAAAACAACCATATAATTTCACCTCCTGTCTTCTGTGGAGCCAACACCAGACACACCAGGAGGATGCAGAGGATGCGACGTCGCAGTAGTCTGCAACATAGTCAACACAAGGGAGAGCCTGCTCAGAGCAACCTCCGACCGCTTCAGAAAGCTTCTACCCGTGCTAGCCAACCTCGCAATAGCTTTGTCTGATATGCTAGAGCGGAGTGCAACACCATATCAGATAGGGTTGCCGAGCCAGTGGTACCAAAGACGATAGATGCCCTAGAACTATGGCGAAGCGCCTCAGAGGGGAGCACAGACATCATCGAACCCTCATATGAAGCTGGAGCTGGACAATGCTCAATGCCAAGACGCGACACAGATGGCACCACAAGACATGCCAACAAGTTGAGTGGACACCATGGACTGCGACACTCGTGCGCACGACTGTTTTCCAAACATCAAGAGCACTGAAGGGGATCTCTGCAGATAGCCGCATGATGCGTAGGAACGAGGCATTTGTAACATATGCCATGAAGCAAAGCGGGGATGGGCCGGGGAGCCATTATCAAGGTTGTTGGTGCTGGACTCCTTGGACCGTTGTTTTTCTATGTTTCACCAAAAGCACTATTTCTATGGTAGTCATCCGTGTTACCTATTGGTGCAGTCTATATTTTCTGACTCAAACCCATGGTAGAGTGATGCTACTCAATGTGTGTCTCAAAATTTCTCCTTTTGTTTATATGTATATTCCTAGGACACCTGAAAGATTCTCCAATTTCTTTCAACTTTTAAAATGCCCGGTGTAGACATACACTTTCCCGCTGCCACCTGCCTTTAAGTCTTGAACATGACAGTCTAATCGGGCATTGGTCCACCTAGTGGGAACACGTTGTAGCGATGGAGAAAAAATGCATGATACTTAGGGTATGCAAATGAGGGTACATAAAGGCCAACCGGCACTAGAGCCACCGAGGGCTGCCTCCAGACCATAGACGCCCCATGTAGACACCCTAGGCCCAGGGGCATCAACACAAGACATCAAAGCAACTGGAGACCCCCTGATGTTGGGCTTTGGCTCTGGGTCTCTTATTCTCACGTGAAACATCCCAAACTATTTCTTTCCCATTTTTTCTTGGATTGTTTATAGAGATTTCCTAAAATTATAAAAACAACAAAAAATAGGAACTAGCACTAGGCACTTGCTTAACACGGTAGTCCAATAAATTTTTATAAAAAAGCATGTCCAAAGTGTATGTGATTGATAGCAATATATCAAGAATCATACGAAAATTATAGATACATTTGAGACGCATCATCCACCAGCATCCACATCCTAGCACACCAACCATAGTAGGAAGAACAAAAGACACTTCCCTCCACTCCTAGCCAGGCATCAACCAACAAGTTGGCATCCACGCCTCCACGACAGGAAGCGTCCATGCCCACATCTCCACCCTATCTCGATGGACCGAGACTCTGATGGGACAGACGAGAAGACCACTCATTCCACATCCCTGGACTACCCCTTGCCACAAGTACAACCATGAGCACATGCAAATCTTGGCACCAGTGAACCCCCCCACCCGATGGCCGCTCGCCACCACCTGCGGCAGCAACCATCAAGATCCAGTTCTAGCGCCTTCCCACTACAATGGATAGATCTGGATGGGGCACCCACCAACACCATCACTCCCACCTTGCCCAACTTGGGCAGAGGGTGGGGACCCCGACAGCGCACATGCACCGAACAGGAGGAGAGGATGCATGAGCGTCCCTCCTGACTACAAAACCACATTCCCAAGCGGTGAACAAATCAAGGGGAGATGGCCAACCCTCCGGCAGCGACTCATGCTGACCCCGCAAGGGATTGGAGCATGGGAATACAAAACATGCCACCGTAGAACAGGAAAGAGTGCATATCAGAATTCAAGACATCGGGATCAAGAATACCCAGTATTTATGTTTGGCCAAGGGCTAGAATATTCAGTTTTCCTCTAGCTACCAATGACCATGAGACACATAAGTTTATATAGGTTTAAGCGCACTATGGCATAATACTCTACTCCTGTTTGTGTTTGCTTGATGTATGTGGGTGATTCAGGGTGTTTACATATGCTCGAGTGGGCTTCGGGAATGCTCGCAAGAGCATTGACAATGTTTAGGGCTCAATATGTGTTGTGGGTTTGTCACGGCAGATGTCCTCGTGAAAGGACTTAGTCGTGGAGCCATCGGTATGGGTTAGCTTAAAGGTGTTAAACCGGACAAGGGACACGGGGGATTTTATACTAGTTCGGCCCCTTCGATGAAGGTAAAAGCCTACGTCTAGTTGTGATTGGTATTGCTAGGGTTTCGATGACCAGGGAGCGAATCCGCTTTGCCTGGCTCTCGAGTTGTTGTCTGTTGTCCTCAAACCGCGTCCGGGTCATCCCTTTATATACATAAGTTGACGCCCGCCGGTTTACAGAGTCCCGAGGCTGGATCATAGATGTGTCCGGCTCGGTCTCTATTCCTCTAACTTACAATACAAGTTACATGACAGAGTCGGTTTACATCTACAGGCTTTAACCCGCCTTTGGGCCTTGGGCCTTCGTAAAGCGCCACCATCTTCACGTCTTCATGGGCTTCTATCTTCATGGAGCTAACCCGACCACTCTGAGCAGGTTTACCTCCAGTAATCATATCCCCAACATTAGGCCCCAGATTGATTTGAACTTGTTCATGTCAATCTTCAATACTTAGAAACATTCTTGCCCTGTCACCTTCATATAGATCTGGTAAACCGCTGTGATGTCATCCTTTAGATCCGTAGTAAACCGCCCTAACGGCATCTATTCGTTGAAGCTGAAGATTCCCTTCATTAATGAATATCCAACCATCGAGGCGACATCTTTATTAACTATCCATTTTTGAGCTCCTCGATTCCCGCGCTTGTCGCTTATCGCTTCACATTATAAATAGGACCGCGGGCCCTTCTCCTTTTCCCCTTCGTCTCCTTCACTTCTTCTTCCTCCTTGTGACATCTCTGCCCCTGAGCGCCGCCGCCGCCGCCATCACCGAGCTTCGCCTCCGTCTCTCCGCCGGCCGCTGCATCAACCTGGTTGCACCAGAGAACCACGACATACCTCCGCTGCTTCAACATCCATTGTAAGTCCCTTCTCTTTCTCCGTTGTAGATCTATCTAGGGTTTCCTCGTTCGTCGAAGTTCATCGAGACTCCGGTGTTGTTCTTCCCTTGTGTCTTCTTAGTCCATGGATAAAAACTTCAAACCTGATGTATTCCACGTAATGGCTTATCTTCTGTTACCAAAACAAACCTTTATGCGCATAAAACACTGATCTGGTCCCTTGTGAACTGCTTCGAGATCAACCTTTTAGGTCTAAATCCTTTTATTTTCCTGTCTTACGGTAGATCCAAAATTTCACTGCAACCTTATGAAATCTGTTTTTACATTACTTAGTCATTCTTGCCTTAGATCTGTATCCTCTTTACCACATAGGCGGTTTACCTTTGTAAAAGCAATCTATCATATACCATTAGCCCTCTGGTGAACCGGACAAGCCTTTTACCTTCGTTGTTATACTCCGGTTTAACAGTATGTGCATTCCTTTGTTCTGATATTGCCTTGTCATTCATTATAGTACCAGCCTCCGGTTTACACAATTTACATACTTGTATGTCTTTGTTCCGTCGCATCTTATGTATCACCATGAATCATTTGTAAACCGGTATTTCCTTTCAGCTTTTCATTTGCAATGGCCAAACAGTTTTATGCTTGCAACTGGGCTCCTTCCCGAGTTATCGAAGAACAACTTAACGGAACGGTCAGGATTGGTACTTTGCCCAAAAAGAATGAGATCCGGTGGTGAGTTCCTGGATCAGAGAATCCTCCTACCCCTAAGTAGGGTGAGGTAGTGGTATTTGTTGACCATATAGACCGTGGTTTCAAACCGCCCGGGTCAAAGTTTTTCCGGGATGTGCTTGCCAGTTTCCAGCTCCACCATCAAGATATTGGACCCAACTCGGTGTCCAATATATGCAACTTCCAAGTCTTCTGTGAAGTGTACTTACAAGAAGAACCAACTGCTGAGCTGTTCCAGGATTTTTTTCATCTGAACAGGCACACGGAATTTGTAGACGGACCCAACACTGAACTTGGTGGCGTTTCCATTCAAAAACGGAAAGAGGTTGAATTCCCTCATGCCAAGCTGCACAGTCACCCCAAAGAGTGGAACCAAACATGGTTCTACTGTAGAGACACTTCCCCTGAAGACGAGAATCCTTTGCCGGGTTACCGTGCCCACCGGCTTTCCAACACTCATCCACTGCCGTAACGTCTAAGTGCCCAGGAACGGGCCTCGTATGCCCCTCAACTCGCCAAGCTTCGAGCCTTTATGGCCAACGATTTATCAGGCGTCGACTTTGTGCGCTGCTGGATATCCTGGAGCATCTTACCATTAAGTCGCCGCTCCGGTTTAATGTGTGAGTACACTGGTGAAGTAGAAGACCCCCAACGTCACATCAACATTCAGTTAACCGATGAAGAAGTCACTGAAGGTGTCAAGAAGATTTTGAATGAATCGGAATCTGTCTGCCGCCAAACCGGCTTGAACCCCTTCTACACAAAAAACAAACCGCCTGATGTAAGTGTTGTCTTTCCGCTTCACACTTGATATCTTGTAGACTGTACAACCTGTGAACATCATTCTGTTTGTTTATAAATAGGGTGACGATCCGTTCTGGAAGAAGAAACCTGCAGAGAAAGCTGCAAAGCCCTTTCGCCCCAAAACAAAAACCGTCAAGAAAACCTCAAAGCGGAAGGCAGCTGAACGCATCAGCATGGAACTGGATGACGACACAGATGAACCAGAAGTTGAGGTAGAACTTGATTCACTTGGTTCCCTATTTATGCATCTCATTAACAATGATGTTTATCAGGAGGGCGCGGAAGGTAGCCAAGCCGACGATGTAGAGGTAATTGTCCTTTCCTCCGGTTCAGACTCTCTGCCAACGCAAAAAATCCGTCAAGCGATCCGGAAAGTAAGCTTTTCACATCCTCTTGCTCACTTGGATCCAACATTTATTTTGAAGAAGCAGCAGCACGAAGCTCGCTGTACAACCCGGCACAACGGCCAAAAGGTCACCTCGACCGGTTTACCTGACACCCCGGTTCGAAAGTGCCGATCTGAGGTCTCACCTCCTTCTGACAATTCTTACCCCAAGGCAGGTTATTTTCGACAACCTCTTAATCCGTCCGATTCAAATTATCAGGTGACACCTCCCTCATCATTTGGCGAGTCAACAGCAACCCAACTCCCTCCTCTCAAAACTGTAGCTGGGTAAGTACTCAAACCCTTTCTTTGAATGTTTTCATACCTTGAATACTATGCTTAATTTCCACCTCTTTTATTTTTGTCTGTAGAGCCAAAGCCAGACCCAGCAAAAAATCTTGGGTGAACAATCCGTCTGAAGACCAGGTGGTTCTTGAGCAGGAGCAAACAGGTGAACTGGACCGAACTGGTGAACCGGAGGGTCCACATCCTAAAGCCACCTTTGATGAGCCACCCCCTCAAGATCAGAATATCGACGAACAACCAGAAGCTGATACTGCTGTGCCTGATACTAAACCGGCAGATCCAATCTGGGCTAGTCCGGTGAGAGCTACTGAAACTCCATCAACCCCGGACAAAGCTGCGGGAGATAAAGAAGGCGAGGTTACCATTACTGGTATTGGTCACACCTCTCCTGGCCATCCTGTAATCTTGGCCCAACATAGCGCAAGGAAGAGCGTGTTGCCATGGAAAAAGGCAAATGGAGCACTGACTTGTCACAACACTCATCTCAGTGCTCAAGAGCTCCACTCCAATTTTCTAAACCGTCTGCACGCAAACCATGATTATGAAGCCGGTTTGGTGAACCTGATGAAAGAGCGCTATGAGGTATTTTCATCACCTTTCCTTTCTTGATTTCAAAGTATTAACATCAGCCCAAGTAGCTGTTGGGGAACGTAGTAATTTCAAACAATTTCCTACGCACACGCAAGATCATGGTGATGCATAGCAACGAGAGGGGAGAGTGTGATCTACGTACCCTTGTAGACCGACAGCGGAAGCATTGTGACAACGCGGTTGATGTAGTCGTACGTCTTCACGATCCGACCGATCCAAGCACCGTTACTCCGGCACCTCCGAGTTCTTGGCACACGTTCAACTCGATGACGATCCCCGGGCTCCGATCCAGCAAAGCGTCGGGGAGGAGTTCCGTCAGCACGACGGCGTGGTGACGATTTTGATGTTCTACCGTCGTAGGGCTTCGCCTAAGCACCGCTACAATATGACCGAGGTGGAATATGGTGGAGGGGGGCACCGCACACGGCTAAGGAACGATCACGGAGATCAACTTGTGTGTCTAGAGGTGCCCCCTGCCCCCGTATATAAAGGAGCAAGGGGGAGGGGGCGGCCGGCCTAGAAGGGGGCGCGCCAAGGGGAGTCCTACTCCCACTGGGAGTAGGACTCCTTCCTTCCTTGTTGGAGTAGGAGAAGGGGAAAGAGGGGGAGAGGAAAAAAGGAAAAGGGGGCTGCGCCCCTTGTCCAATTCGGACCAGAGGGGGGGGCGCAGGCCTCCTTCCTTTTGGCCTCTCTCCTTTATTCCCGTATGGCCCAATAAGGCGCATATACTCCCCGGCGAATTCCCGTAACTCTCCGGTACTCCGAAAAATATCCGAATCACTCGGAACCTTTCCGATGTCCGAATATAGTCGTCCAATATATCGATCTTTACGTCTCGACCATTTAGAGACTCCTCGTCATGTCCCCGACCTCATCCGGGACTCCGAACTCCTTCGGTACATCAAAACTCATAAACTCATAATATAACTGTCATCGAAACCTTAAGCGTGCGGACCCTATGGTTCGAGAACAATGTAGACATGACCAAGACATGTCTCCGGTCAATAACCAATAGCGGAACCTGGATGCTCATATTGGCTCCCACATATTCTACGAAGATCTTTATCGGTCAGACCGCATAACAACATACGTTGTTCCCTTTGTCATCGGTATGTTACTTGCCCGAGATTCGATCGTCGGTATCTCAATACCTAGTTCAATCTCGTTACCGGCAAGTCTCTTTACTCGTTCCGTAATACACCATCTCACAACTAACTCATTAGTTGCAATGCTTGCAAGGCTTTATGTGATGTGCATTACCGAGAGGGCCCAGAGATACCTCTCCGACAATCGGAGTGACAAATCCTAATCTCGAAATACGCCAACCCAACATGTACCTTTGGAGACACCTGTAGAGCACCTTTATAATCACCCAGTTACGTTGTGACGTTTGGTAGCACACAAAGTGTTCCTCCGGCAAACGGGAGTTGCATAATCTCATAGTCATAGGAACATGTATAAGTCATGAAGAAAGCAATAGCAACATACTAAACGATCGGGTGCTAAGCTAATTGAATGGGTCATGTCAATCAGATCATTCACCTAATGATGTGATCTCGTTAATCAAATAACAACTCTTTGTCCATGGTTAGGAAACATAACCATTTTTGATTAACGAGCTAGTCAAGTAGAGGCATACTAGTGACACTCTGTTTGTCTATGTATTCACACATGTATTATGTTTCCGGTTAATACAATTCTAGCATGAATAATAAACATTTATCATGATATAAGGAAATAAATAATAACTTTATTATTGCCTCTAGGACATATTTCCTTCAGTCTCCCACTTGCACTAGAGTCAATAATCTAGTTCACATCACCATGTGATTTAACACTAATAGTTCACATCTTTATGTGATTAGTTCACATCTTCATGTGACCAACACCCAAAGGGTTTACTAGATTCAGTAATCTAGTTCACATCACTATGCGATTAACACCCAAAGAGTACTAATGTGTGATCATGTTTTGCTTGTGAGAGAAGTTTAGTCAATGGGTCTGCCACATTCAGATCCGTATGTATTTTGCAAATTTGTATGTCAACAATGCTCTGCACAGAGCTACTCTAGCTAATTGCTCCCACTTTCAATATGTATCCAGATTGAGACTTAGAGTCATCTGGATTAGTGTCAAAACTTGCATCGACGTAACCCTTTACGACGAACCTTTTTGTCACCTCCATAATCGAGAAACATATCCTTATTCCACCGAGGATAATTTTGACCGCTGTCCAGTGATCTACTCCTAGATCACTATTGTACTACCTTGCCAAAATCAGTGTAGGGTATACAATAGATCTGGTACATAGCATGGCATACTTTATAGAACCTATGGCTGAGGCATAGAGAATGACTTTCATTCTCTTTCTATCTTCTGTCGTGGTCGGGTTTTGAGTCTTACTCAATTTCACACCTTGCAACACAGACAAGAACTCTTTCTTTGACTGTTCTATTTTGAACTACTTCAAAATCTTGTCAAGGTATGTACTCATTGAAAAAAACTTATCAAGCGTCTTGATCTATCTCTATAGATCTTGATGTTCAATATGTCAGCAACTTCACCATGGTCTTTCTTTGGAAAATTCCTTTCAAACACTCCTTTATGCTTTGCAGAATAATTCTACATTATTTCCGATCAACAATATGTCATTCACATATACTTATCAGAAATGTTGTAGTGCTTCCACTCACTTTCTTGTAAATACAGGCTTCATCGCAAGTCTGTATAAAACTATATGCTTTGATCAACTTATCAAAGCGTATATTCCAACTCCGAGATGCTTGCACCAGTCCATAGATGGATCGCTGGAGCTTGCATATTTTGTTAGCACCTTTAGGATTGACAAAACCTTCTGGTTGTATCATATACAACTCTTCTTTAATAAATCTATTAAGGAATGCAGTTTTGTTTATCCATTTGCCAGATTTCATAAAATGCGGCAATTGCTAACATGATTCGGACAGACTTAAGCATAGATACGAGTGAGAAACTCTCATCGTAGTCAACACCTTGAACTTGTCGAAAACCTTTTGTGACAATTCTAGCTTTGTAGATAGTAACACTACTATCAGCGTCCGTCTTCCTCTTGAAGATCCATTTATTCTCAATTGCTTGCCGATCATCGGGCAAGTCAACCAAAGTCCATACTTTGTTCTCA
The DNA here is from genome assembly GCF_002162155.2 of Triticum dicoccoides. Lineage (NCBI taxonomy): Eukaryota > Viridiplantae > Streptophyta > Magnoliopsida > Poales > Poaceae > Triticum > Triticum dicoccoides. The sequence continues at coordinate 520,226,189 of NC_041382.1, forward strand.
TACATGGATCCCATCTCAGATTTCATGGCCTTAAGCCATTTTGTGGAATCTGGGCTCACCATCGCTTCTTCATAGTTCGTAGGTTCGTCATGGTCAAGTAGCATGACGTCCAGAACAGGATTACCGTACCACTCTGGTGCGGATCTCACTCTGGTTTACCTACAAGATTCGGTAGTAACTTGATCTGAAGTTACATGATCATCATCATTAGCTTCCTCACTAATTGGTGTAGTAGTCACAAGAACAGATTTCTGTGATGAACTACTTTCCAATAAGGGAGAAGGTACAATTACCTTATCAAGTTCTACTTTCCTCCCACTCACTTCTTTCAAGAGAACCTCCTTCTCTAGAAAGGATCCATTCTTAGCAACGAATGTCTTGCCTTTGGATCTGTGATAGAAGGTGTACCCAACAGTAACTTTTTGGGTATCCTATGAAGACACACTTTTCTGATTTGGGTTTGAGCTTATCAGGATGAAACTTTTTCACATAAGCATTGCAACCCCAAACTTTAAGAAACGACAACTTTGGTTTCTTGCCAAACCACAGTTCATACGGTGTCGTCTCAACATATTTAGATGGTGCCCTTTTAACGTGAATGCAACTGTCTCTAATGCATAACCCCAAAACGATAGTGGTAGATCGGTAAGAGACATCATAGATTGCACTATATCAAATAAAGTACGGTTATGACGTTCGGACACACCATTATGCTGTGGTATTCCATGTGGCATGAGTTTGTGAAACTATTCCACATTGTTTTAATTGAAGACCAAACTCGTAACTCAAATATTTGTCTCCACGATCAGATCGTAGAAACTTTATTTTCTTGTCACGATGATTTTCCACTTCACTCTGAAATTCTTTGAAATTTTCAAATGTTTCAGACTTATGTTTCATCAAGTAGATATACCCATATCTGCTCAAATCATCTGTGAAGTTCAGAAAATAACGATACTTTCCGTGAGCCTTAACACTCATCGGACCGCATACATCAGTATGTATTATTTCCAATAAGTCAGTTGCTCGCTCCGGAGAACGGAGTCTTAGTCATCTTGCCCATGAGGCATGGTTCGCAAGCATCAAGTGATTCATAATCAAGTGATTCCAAAATCCCATCAGCATGGAGTTTCTTCATGCGATTTACACCAATATGACCTAAACGGCAGTGCTACAAATAAGTTGCACTATCATTATTAACTTTGCATCTTTTGGTTTCAATATTATGATTATGTGTATCACTACGATCGAGATCCAACGAACTATTTTCATTGGGTGTGCAACCATATAAGGTTTTATTCATGTAAACAGAACAACAATTTATTCTCTTACTTAAATGAATAACCATATTACAATAAACATGATCAAATCATATTCATGCTTAACGCAAACACCAAATAACACTTATTCAGGTTCAACACTAATCCCGAAAGTACAGGGAGTGTGCGATGATGATCATATCAATCTTGGAACCACTTCCAACACACATCGTCACTTCACCCTTAACTAGTCTCTGTTTATTCTGCAACTCCCGTTTCGAGTTACTAATCTTAGCAACTGAACTAGTATCAAATACTGAGGGGTTGCTATAAACACTAGTAAAGTACACATCAATAACATGTATATCAAATATACTTATGTTCACTTTGCCATCCTTCTTATCTGCCAATCACTTGGGGTAGTTCCGCTTCCAGTGACCAGTCCCTTTGCAGTAGAAACACTTAGTCTCAGGCTTAGGACCAGACTTGGGCTTCTTCACTTGAGCAGCAACTTGCTTGCTGTTCTTCTTGAAGTTCCCCTTCTTCCCTCTGCCCTTTTCTTGAAACTAGTGGTCTTGTCTACCATCAACACTTGATGTTTTTCTCGATTTCTACCTTCGTCAATTTCCGCATTACGAAGAGCTTGGGAATCGTTTCCGTTATCCCTTGCATATCATAGTTCATCACGAAGTTCTACTAACTTGGTGATGGTGACTAGAGAATTCTGTCAATCACTATCTTATCTGGAAGATTAACTCCCACTTGATTCAAGCGATTGTAGTACTCAGACAATCTGGGCACATGCTCACTAGTTGAGCGATTCTCCTCCATCTTTTAGCTATAGAACTTGTTGGAGACTTCATATCTCTCAACTCGGGTATTTGCTTGAAATATTAACTTCAACTCCTGGAACATCTCATATGCTCCATGACGTTCAAAACATCTGAATTCCCGATTCTAAGCCATTAAGCATGGTGCACTAAACTATCAAGTAGTCATCATATTGAGCTAGCCAAACATTCATAATGTCTGCATCTACTCCTGCAATAGGTCCGTCACCTAGCGGTGCATCAAGGACATAATTCTTCTGTGCAGAAATGAGGATAAACCTCAGATCACGGATCCAATCCGCATCATTGCTACTAACATCTTTCAACACAATTTTCTCTAGGAACATATCAAAATAAACACAGGGAAGCAACAACGCGAGCTATTGATCTACAACATAATTTGCAAAATACTACCAGGACTAAGTTCATGATAAATTTAAGTTCAATTAATCATATTACTTAAGAACTCCCACTTATACAGACATCCCTCTAATCCTCTAAGTGATTACGTGATCCAAATCAACTAAACCATGTCTGATCATCACGTGAGATGGAGTAGTTTCATTGGTGAACATCACTATGTTGATCATATCTACTATATGATTCACGCTCGACCTTTCGGTCTCCGTGTTCCGAGGCCATATCTGTATATGCTTGGCTCGTCAAGTATAACCTGAGTATTCCGCGTGTGCAACTGTTTTGCACCCGTTGTATTTGAACGTAGAGCCTATCACACTCGATCATCACGTGGTGTCTCAGCACGAAGAACTTTCGCAACGGTGCATACTCAGGGAGAACACTTCTTGATAATTAGTGAGCGATCATCTTATAATGCTACCGTCAATCTAAGCAAGATAAGATGCATAAAAGATAAACATCACATGCAATCAATATAAGTGATATGATATGGCCATCATCATCTTGTGCTTGTGATCTCCATCTTCGAAGCACCGTTGTGATCACCATCGTCATCGGCGCGACACCTTGATCTCCATCGTAGCATCGTTGTCGTCTCACCAATCTTATGCTTCCACGACTATCACTACCGCTTAGTGATAAAGTAAAGCATTACAGCGCGATTGCATTGCATACAATAAAGCGACAACCATATGGCTCCTGCCAGTTGCCGATAACTCGGTTACAAAACATGATCATCTCATACAATAAAATTTAGCATCATGTCTTGACCATATCACGTCACAACATGCCCTGCAAAAACAAGTTAGACGTCCTCTACTTTGTTGTTGCAAGTTTTACGTGGCTGCTACGGGCTTAAGCAAGAACCAATCTTACCTACGCATCAAAACCACAACGATAGTTTGTCAAGTTGTTGCTGTTTTAAGCTTCGCAAGGACCGGGCGTAGCCACACTCGGTTCAACTAAAGTTGGACAAACTGTCACCCGCTAGCCACCTTTGTGCAAAGCACGTCGGGAGAACCGGTCTCGCGTAAGCGTACGCGTAATGTCGGTCTGGGCCGTTTCGTCCAACAATACCGCCGAACCAAAGTATGACATGCTGGTAAGCAGTATGACTTATATCGCCCACAACTCACTTGTGTTCTACTCGTGCATATAACATCAACACATAAAACCTAGGCTCGGATGCCATTGTTGGGGAACATAGTAATTTCAAAAAAATTCCTATGCACTCGCAAGATCATGGTGATGCATAGCAACGAGAGGGGAGAGTGTGATCTACGTACCCTTGTAGACCGACAACGGAAGCGTTGTGACAACGCGGTTGATGTAGTCGTACGTCTTCACGATCCGACCGATCCAAGCACCGTTACTCCGGCACCTCCGAGTTCTTGGCACACGTTCAGCTCGATGACGATCCCCGGGCTCCGATCCAGCAAAGCGTCGGGGAGGAGTTCCGTCAGCACGATGGCGTGGTGACGATTTTGATGTTCTACCGTCGGAGGGCTTCGCCTAAGCACCGCTACAATATGACCGAGGTGGAATATGGTGGAGGGGGGCACCGCACACGGCTAAGGAACGATCACAAAGATCAACTTGTGTGTCTAGAGGTGCCCCCCTTCCCCCGTATATAAAGGAGCAAGGGGGAGGGGGCGGCCGGCCTAGAAGGGGGCGCGCCAACGGGAGTCCTACTCCCACTGGGAGTAGGACTCCTTCCTTCCTTGTTGGAGTAGGAGAAGGGGAAAGAGGGGGAGAGGAAAAAGGAAAAGGGGGCTGCGCCCCTTGTCCAATTCGGACCAGAGGGGGGGCGCAGGCCTCCTTCCTTTTGGCCTCTCTCCTTTATTCCCGTATGGCCCAATAAGGCGCATATACTCCCTGGCGAATTCCTGTAACTCTCCGGTACTCCGAAAAATACCCGAATCACTCGGAACCTTTCCAATATATCGATCTTTACGTCTCGACCATTTCGAGACTCCTCGTCATGTCCCCGACCTCATCCGAGACTCCGAACTCTTTCGGTACATCAAAACTCATAAACTCATAATATAACTGTCATCGAAACCTTAAGCGTGCGGACCCTACGGTTCGAGAACAATGTAGACATGACTGAGACATGTCTCCGGTCAATAACCAATAGCGGAACCTGAATGCTCATATTGGCTCCCACATATTCTACGAAGATCTTTATCGGTCAGACCGCATAACAACATACGTTGTTCCCTTTGTCATTGGTATGTTACTTGCCCGAGATTCGATCGTCGGTATCTTAATACCTAGTTCAATCTCATTACTGGAAAGTCTCTTTACTCGTTCCGTAATACATCATCTCACAACTAACTCATTAGTTGCAATGCTTGCAAGGCTTTATGTGATGTGCATTACCGAGAGGGCCCAGAGATACCTCTCCGACAATCGGAGTGACAAATCCTAATCTCGAAATACGCCAACCCAACATGTACCTTTGGAGACACCTGTAGAGCACCTTTCTAATCACCCAGTTACGTTGTGACGTTTGGTAGCACACAAAGTGTTCCTCTGGCAAACGGGAGTTGCATAATCTCATAGTCATAGGAACATGTATAAGTCATGAAGAAAGCAATAGCAACATACTAAACGATCGGGTGCTAAGCTAATGGAATGGGTCATGTCAATCAGATCATTACCTAATGATGTGATCCCGTTAATCAAATAACAACTCTTTGTCCATGGTTAGGAAACATAACCATCTTTGATTAACGAGCTAGTCAAGTAGAGGCATACTAGCGACACTCTGTTTGTCTATGTATTCACACATGTATTATGTTTCCAGTTAATACAATTCTAGCATGAATAATAAACATTTATCATGATATAAGAAAATAAATAATAACTTTATTATTGCCTCTAGGGCATATTTCCTTCAGTAGCCCCCAAGGGCCGGTTTATGATGTTAATCGTAAGCCGGGACTTTGTAATATCGTAATCCTTGCATGCTGACCCTCCTTATGTCAAGTCATCATTTATAAAGAAACCGATACTTTATCATTGTACTCATGTAGTGTTTATCGGTATAGGCCCGAAGGGCCGGTGTAGCTTGGCAAGGTAAACTGGGTCTTGAATCAATGCGTCAGTTTTGAACAGATGTACATTAGCCCCCAAGTGTTAAGGATAATGCTTGCATTGTTCTTGAGACTTTGTGAAAAATATGTTGATGAGAAAGCAAATAGGCATTAGCCCCCAAGTACCAAGTGCATAACTTGTTATACGCTTGGTACTTAGAAAATACATATCTTGTTGTTGATATATCTTTGCCTTTGCAGGCCGAGCTGAGTAAAAGGGATGCTCAAACCGCTGATCTTCAAGAGAATGTAAAGTCTCAACAAGCAGAGGCTTCCAAAGCCAAGGAGGAGCTGACCAATGCCCTGGTAGCTATGGAGAAATTGAAAGAGACCTTCAACAAGGAGTGTGCTGACTGGGAAACAGAAAAGGCCGGTTTGATAAAAAAGGCCGAGGACACAGATGCAGCCCTGCAACCAGTAGTGGAAGAACTGTCTGGCTTAAAACGGCAGATTGACGCCATGACATCCGCTATATTTGGTAAGTGCTCTCTCGTGCAGTTTGTCTAATCATAAGATTTTATCGATTACCGGTTTATTGATGCTGAACCATGACAGGGACCCGCATTGCTCATCTGGGCTCTGACATGCGGATGAAGCTTAAAGCGGCGTACACCTTGATGGAACAGCTATATTCTAGTTCCCAGCGTGCTATCTGCACTGCAGCATACAACAAACCGGCGCCGTCATTGATAAAGGAAACACTTGAGAAGCTGGCCATGCTACCTGCCCGGATCACCAAACTGAAGAGATCAGCCGCAAGATCAGGAGCGCTGACCGCACTAATACGGGCCAAGGCATGGATTCTGGATCTTGAACTGGCAGATATCATCAAAGGATATCCTGGCATGAAAGAGGACGCTTCAGACTTCAATAATGATGATTTGCTAAGGCTGACAAAGGAGATGCGGCCAATAGCAAGCAAACTGGCGGAGGACACAGATTTATCTCACTTCCAACCGGTTTACGATGCTGAAGGAAAGAGACAGCCTGCCGTGATCCATGATGTTGAAGAACGTGTGCCTCCAATCCGTAAGCATACTTACGCTCCTGACATTGACCCCTCCAGCCTTATCCATGAAAAGACCGTGTTTCAAGCTTTAACCGGAATCAATTGGTCAACGGTTGATTTCCAGCGTCTGGGGAGGGATGAAGAGGATGTGACTACACAAGATGACCCTCAATCGTCAAGCCGTCCCGATGAAGCATCTTAGAGCGGCGACCGGTTTACCAGCTACAGTCTGCCACTGCTTGAAAACAATTATTCAATTTGGGCCGTTTTGAAGCTCCTTGTAATAAGATAGCAGAAACACCTTTATCTGCCATGCCATCGAGCATGCTTGTGTTGCTTCGTATTTTGAAAACTTGTTCCACTTTTGGGATCTATTTATGCATAGTCCATTATACTTTGTGTTCCTGCATATAAGAACTTGAAAGCGTCCTAGTGGTTTACCACTGGACAGGTCATGATACACAAAAATATACATAACTTGGATGAATGACCAAGATTATTAACCAGATAAAATAACTAATACCTGTGACATACCTCGTTGGCTGACCAACTGCTTGTATGGTAAAGGTGAAAAACACCAATCCGGAGTGTTGATAACTCCTCTCCCTCTTGCCGGTTCATATAGAAACCACACTGGGCTAGAATAGCCATTGATTTGTTCATATAATGCTGGTGACATCTAGTCAAAACCAGACCGGAGTAGTACGCTACCGGTTTAAAAACTGATCATGTACTGGCAACTAAGCACTGAAAGTCATGCCGGGTTGTAATGAACACCGGTTTATCAGAAAAAATATTTATAAATCTCTTATCATAAAAAACAGCAAAAACAAAAGAAATGTGCAAGGCTTTTCATGGGCTGCCAGGCCCTAAATCGAGGCTTTTCATGGGCTGCCAGGCCCCTGAGTTAAACCATTTTGCAAAGCCTTTTAAGATGGACCTCAATCTTTAACCAATCACCGTTTTAACTTTGACAAGTTCAGGGTCCATGGGATTGACTTGTCAAACGTTCGACGGGTCATACCAGGTTTACCTGGACGGAGTGGCTTACTTAAAGAGGCAGGATAACCCAGGGTTTTAGGTGAATACACCTGGCTTCCAAGCCTGACTTGATAGCCTATTACAAGGGTGCAAGCTCATTGTTATTTGAGAAGCAAGGAGCCCCCAAGTAATATGTGAGCTGTGCTCAGTGGTTACCTATGTTTGAGTTGTGCTTAATGCAACAGACTCTCTTTGGCTCCACATAATTTCCTTTTGGCTTAAAGCCTATCAAGAAGTGTAGCTATGGTGTGAAGACAACCAAGCCCCCTAGTGACATCCCTAGTGATTTTCTTTATACCCGTGTGGCCGTATATGCCGGTTTAACAAAACGCCGCTTTGTTAGTAGAAGCTCTTGTAGGCTCACACATGACATAAAAAGAACAGAGACCCCGCTTTATTCGAGGCTCCGGTTTATTATATAATATATACATTGTCATAAATATGTACATAAGAAGAGCCTGTGGCTCAAGTATAGTAAGGCCGAAGAAGAGCTATATTCCATGGCCGCTTGGTCTCCTTACGTGAGTCTTTGTGCTCTCGAACATCAATGAGGTAGTATGACCCATTGTGCAGATTCTTGCTGACCACAAAAGGTCCTTCCCAAGGTGGGAATAACTTGTGCATATCAGTCTGATCCTGGATGAGCCGGAGCACCAGATCGCCCTCTTGAAAAGTTCTAGTCTTAACCCGGCGGCTGTGATAACGTCGGAGATCTTGTTGATAAATCGCCGAACATGCTGCTGCGAGATCACGCTCCTCATCTAACAGGTCCAGTGAGTCCTGACGTGCCTTCTCATTATCAGCTTCAACATAAGCTGCCACACAAGGCGAGTCATGACGGATGTCACTAGGAAGAACCGCCTCTGCTCCATAAACCATGAAGAAAGGCGTGTAACCCGTAGATCTGTTAGGTGTGGTGTTGATGCTCCATAACACAGAAGGTAACTCCTCCACCCAACAACCCGGTGTCCGCTTTAAAGGAACCATAAGCCGGGGTTTAATACCTCTCAAAATTTCTTGATTTTCCCTCTCAGCTTGACCATTAGACTGGGGGTGAGCCACTGATGCTACATCAAGCCGGATGTGCTCACGTTGGCAAAATTCCTCCATCTCACCGTTTGACAGATTAGTACCATTGTCAGTTATAATACTGTGTGGGAAACCAAAATGGAATATCACCTTTTTGATGAATTGAACCATCGTGGCTGCATCACACTTACTGACGGGCTCTGCTTCCACCCACTTGGTGAACTTGTCAACTGCCACTAACATGTGGGTCTTTTTGTCCTTGGATCTCTTAAAGGGTCCAACCATATTGAGCCCCCAAGTCGCAAACGGCCAAGTTATTGGAATCATCCTCAAGTCCTGAGCCGGAACATGAGCGCGGCGTGCAAATTTTTGACAACCATCGCACCTCTTGACTAAATCCTCAGCATCAGCATGAGCTGTTAACCAATAGAAACCGTGACGAAAAGCTTTAGCCACCAAAGATTTTGAACCGACGTGGTGACCACAATACCCTTCATGGATTTCTCGCAAAATCTCACAACCCTCTTGAGGAGAGACACAACATTGAATTGCCCCTGTGACGCTGTAATGATGTAACTCCCTGTTGATTATGGTCATTGACTTGGAACGCCGGATTATCTGCCGGGCCGAGGTTTCATCCTCCGGTAACTCGCCCCGGTTCATGTAAGCCAGGTACGGGATTGTCCAATCCGGTATAACATGCAAAGCTGCCACCAATTGAGCCTCTAGGTCAGGAATAGCCAACTCCTCCTCTGTTGGTATCTTGACTGACAGATTATGCAATACGTCAAGGAAGACATTTGGTGGGACCAGTTTACGCTGAGAGCCAAGGCGGCTTAAAGCGTCCGCCGCTTCATTCTTTCGCTGGTCTATATGGTCAACTTGATAACCCTTGAAATGACCAACCACTATGTCCACCTCTCGTCGATGTGCAGCCATGAGTGGGTCCTTAGAATCCCAAGTGCCAGATACCTGTTGAGCCACCAGATCCGAGTCACCGAAGCACTTAACCCGGCGTAAGTTCATCTCCTTAGCCATCCGAAGACCGTGGAGTAAGGCCTCGTACTCAGCTGCATTGTTAGTACAAGGGAACATTAAGAGGAGAACATAACAAAACTTGTCACCTCATGGGGAAGTTAATATGACTCCAGCCCCCGAACCCTCCAACTGTCTGGACCCATCAAAGTGAATAGTCCAATATGTGTTATCTGGCTTTTCCTCTAGTGCCTGCAACTCTGTCCAATCATTGATGAAGTCCACGAGTTCTTGAGATTTGATCGTTGTGCGAGGTGTGTATTTGAGCCCGTGAGGTCCAAGCTCAATAGCCCACTTTGCAATCTGGCCAATTGCTTCTCTATTTTGAATGATATCTCCCAGAGGGGCTGAACTGACCATTGTGATAGGATGACCCTGAAAATAATGTTTGACCTTCCGGCTTGCCATAAACACCCCATACACCAGCTTATGCCAATGTGCATATCTCTTCTTTGATTCGATAAGCACCTCACTGATATAATAAACCGGCCGTTGATCCGGATACTCCTTTCCAGCCTCCTTGCGCTCCACCACAATAGACACAAGGATAGGTGGTTCAGCTAACTGCCTCTTCAAATCCTCAAACGCTTTATCAGCCGCATATAGCAGTAAAGGCTCTTTATCGATCGGAGCCGCAAGGACAGGTGGTTCAGCTAACTGCCTCTTCAAATCCTCAAACGCTTTATCAGCCACATCACTCCACACAAAGTCATCCGTTTTATTTAACATCTGATATAAAGGGATAGCCTTCTCCCCTAGACGACTGATAAACCGGCTCAAGGCCGCAATCCGGCCTGCCAAACGCTGAACGTCATTGATACATGCCGGTTTAGCCAAAGAGGTGATAGCTGTGATCTTCTTCGGATTAGCCTCAATGCCCCTGTTAGACACCAGAAAACCCAAGAGCTTGCCTGCCGGAACACCAAAGACACATTTGTCCAGATTAAGCATCATCTTATAAACCCGGAGATTATCAAAGGTTTCTCTTAAGTCAGCTATCAATGTTTCCTCCTTCCTGGACTTTACCACAATATCATCCACATATGCGTGAACATTGCGCCCAATCTGCTTATGAAGACAATTCTGAACACAATGTTGAGAAGTCGCCTAGGCACTCTTGAGCCCAAAGGGCATGGAGACATAGCAGAAGGCTCCAAAGGGAGTTATAAAAGCTGTTTTCTCCTAGTCCTTAACTGCCATTTTGATCTGATGATAACCGGAATAAGCATCCAGAAAACACAAACGGTCGCAACCCGCCGTAGCATCAATAATCTGATCAATATGAGGGAGGGCAAAGGGATCTGCTAGGCAGGCCTTGTTCAAATCTTTGTAGTCCACGCACATATGTCAAGTGCCATTTTTCTTAAGGACCAGCATCGGATTAGCCAACCACTCCGGGTGAAAGACCTCCACGATAAACCCTACGGCCAACAGCCGAGCTACCTCCTCACCGATAGCCTTGCGCCTTTCTTCGTTGAAGCGGAGGAGAAACCGTTTGACCGGTTTAAACTTAGGATCTATGTTAAGTGTGTGCTCAACGAGTTCCCTCGGTACACCTGGCATATCAGAAGGCTTCCACGCAAAGATGTCCCGGTTCTCACGGATGAACTCGATGAGCGCGCTTTCCTATTTTGGATCCAAGTTGGCGCTGATGCTGAACTGCTTGGATGAACCGCCAGGAACAAAATCAACCATCTTAGTGTCCATGGACGATTTAAACTTCAGCGCCGGATCGTGCTCGGTAGTTGGCTTTTTCAAGGAAGTCATGTCTGCCGGATCAACTTTGTCCTTATAAAACTTCAGCTCTTCCATGGCACAAACCAACTCAGCGTAAGCCGCATCGCCTTCCTCACATTCCAAAGCAATCTTCCTGCTCCCATGTACTGTGATGGTCCCCTTATGACCTGGCATCTGAAGATGCAGGTAAACATAACACGGCCGTGCCATGAACTTGGCATAAGCCGGTCGCCCAAACAGGGCGTGATACGGACTCTTGATTTTCACCACCTCAAAAGTCAATGTTTCTGACCTTGAATCACGATCATCTCCAAAGGCCACCTCTAGAGCTATCTTGTCCATTGGATATGCAAACTTACCGGGCACCACACCATGAAAAACGGTGTTCGACGGTTTAAGATTTTTATTTGTCAACCCCATACGGCGGAAGGTATCATAGTAGAGAATATTGATACTGCTTCCCCCATCCATGAGCACCTTGGTGAACTTATACCCCCAACCTGGGGTGCCACCACTAAGGCCAGATGACCTGGATTATCAACCCGGGGTGGGTGATCCTCTCTACTCCATAAAATGGGTTGCTTAGACCAGCGCAGATACTGGGGCACTGCCGGTTCAACAGAGTTCGCATCCCTCTTGTGAAGCTTTTGTTCACGCTTGCACAAGCTAGTGGTGAAAACATGATACTGCCCACTATTCAACTGCTTCGGATTGCTTTGATAACCCGACTTCTACTGCTGTTGATTCCCCTGATGGTTATAACCTCCCTAGTTGCCCTGGTTCCCCTGATTGTTATGGCCGGTTTGATTGCCTTGAAATCCTAAACCGGAGCTACCACCTCCATAACCCAGCACATGAAAACCACCTCCTGAACCGCCAGGCGGGCCATTGTCGTATTGAAACATGTTGGATTTCTTGAACTCTCGCATGATATAACAGTCCTTCCAAAGATGTGACGCTGGCTTCTCCTTTGATCCATGCTTTGGACAATGTTGATTTAACAGGCGCTCCAGATTGGGGCACGAACCTCTGCCCCTCTGGGGTTGTTTGCCCTTACGACGCTGGCCATTATCCTGAGCATTGGTGTTAGCCACAAAGTCCAAACTATTGTCGGCCTTGCACTTACCATTATTCACATGACCTCCCGGGTTATGCTGTTGTCCCTTGGTGTTGCCGTTCTTTTTCCCTTTCCCCGGTTTGTCCTCCTCTGAGTCGGGGTCTTTGGTATTATCTGAATCGGCATATTTAACCAAAGTGGCCATAAGCGTTGACATATCATTGCAGTGACGTTTGAGCCTTCCTAACTTCTGTTTTAGCTGTAGAAACCGGCAATTGCCCTCCAATGTTAACACTGCGGTATCCGCATTGATGCGATCCGACGAATGCAGCATAGCTGAGACCCGCTTCACCCAATGGGTTGTAGATTCCCCATCCTCTTGAACACAAGCGGCCAGGTCCACAATCGACATAGGCTGCTTACAAGTATCCTTAAAATTCTGGATAAACAGGTGCTTTAATTCGGCCCATGATTCGACAGAGTTACCTGGCAAGCTCTTTAACCAAGTACGAGCTGTCCCATCCAACATCATGGTGAAGTATTTAGCACACACTGCTTCATCCACATCTAACATCTCCATTGCCATCTCATAACTTTCAACCCATGCCTCTGGCTGTAGATCGGCGGTGTAATTGGGCACTTTACGAGGTCCTTTGAAATCCTTGGGCAGTCGTACATTACGCAAAGCGGGGGTAAGACATGGCACCCCTAAAGAACTGAAGAGCACACCTGGCTCTACTGAAGCGTATGGCGAACCGGAGTAGGTTGACGAGCTGCATGCAAAGCTGCTAACTCGGCCTCCCGACGTGCACGACCGTGGTCCACCACATCCTGCGCATTAGCACCTCCACCTGCCAGGTTGTGCCCTTGCGGCGAGTTATGGTGATGTGCACTGCTTGATACAGCCGGTTCATCCTCCACGTGCCTGTTGTAGCTCCGGCTTGGACGGGGGGTGGAGTGAATCCTCTCGCGACTATGCGAATAAGCCTGTTGCTGATTCAAAGCTATTTGAAGGAGCTCTCTGGCCCGTCATGTCTCAATCGCAACTGGTGACTCGCCATCAGCTAGGAGCGCTGCTAAGCGTGAAGCGGCGGCCACAATGTTGTCTAACGGGTTGGAGTAATGCCCTGGAGGCGTCGGAACATACTGTGGTACAACATTGTTCTGACGATGCGGGTCCATCATGCGCGGCTCAACGGGCGCTCCTGTTCCCGGCGCCTCCGTCCGGTTCACCACTTGCTGGTTACTGGTCCCTGCTCCTGGCATGTTGAAGAGATTTCTTGGCTCATAACCCGGCAGGAGGTGCGACCAGTGCCTTCTTCTCATGACCTCCTCTGAGGCATTCTGGTCCAGCCTAAGCCGGTAGGCCCGAGCTTCCAACTCGGCCCGTTCCGTAGCCATCCTGGCGTTCTCTGCTGCCAGGTCCACTTTAGCCTGAGTTATCTGATCTTTCACCTTTGCAATCTCCGCATTGTGCTGATCTCGGGCCACTGCGTCCACCTCCGCGGCCATCAATGTTGCCAGAGCGTCAAACAAATCAGACAAAACTTGAGCGAGAGGCGGCGCTGAGCCCCCTGCTCCCGCTGGCGTTGCTGTTGCTGAACTGGAAAGCATTACCGCGGCGGTGGATGAATGATGTGTTGGTTGTGTACCGGCCATGAAGATAGCGACCCGGTTTGGCAGATCGAGGGGGTCCAGAATACTGTTGCCATCGGAACCTCCGCTAATCCGGCCGTCCTGCAACTGACACAGCGATTCAGTCTCTCCGGTTGAAGACTCGTCATCAGAACAGACAACGGTTTCTCCATCAGACGCCGGTCCATCCTCATATTCTGCCCCATGGATGACGCCTATGAAGACATGCCTTGCTGCGGGCTGAACCGGGGAAGGGCTTGCACGCTGAGCCGTCTCGATGATGTCGGTGCAAGTGTCCGGCTCAGGGCCCGGTTCGCCGATCTTGCCGATGAAGACGTGGATGCCACCAAAGGGGACCCGGTACCCATATTCGATTGAACCGGACTCGGGAACCCATCCTGCTTCATCGATGTAGAGCTTGCCGCAACGACTCTTCGTCATCTGGCCCACAACGTATCCCTTGAGTCCATCAAAGCTGCCCTTCAAGAACTCGAAACCATCGTGCGATAGCCCCACGGTGGGCGTCAACTGTCGTGGGTTTGTCACGGCAGATGTCCTCGTGAAAGGACTTAGTCGTGGAGCCATCGCTACGGGTTAGCTTAAAGGAGTTAAACCAGAAAAGGGACACGGGGGATTTTATACTAGTTCGGCCCCTTCGATGAAGGTAAAAGCCTATGTCTAGTTGTGATTGGTATTGCTAGGGTTTCGATGACCAGGGAGCGAATCCGCTTTGTCTGGCTCTCGAGAGTTGTCTGTTGTCCTCAAACCGCGGCCGGGTCGTCCCTTTATATACATAGGTTGATGCCCGCCAGTGTATAGAGTCCCGAGGCCGGATCATAGATGTGTCCAGCTCGGTCTCTATTCCTCTAACTTACAATACAAGTTACATGACAGAGTCGGTTTACATCTACAGGCTTTAACCCGCCTTTGGGCCTTGGGCCTTCGTAAAGCGCCACCATCTTCACGTCTTCATGGGCTTCTATCTTCATGGAGCTAACCCGGCCACTCTAAGCCGGTTTACCTCCAGTAATCATATCCCCAACAATATGTGTTGGGATATGCTCCTCCTCTTGGTTGTGAGGAGATGGCCATTTTAGACCTATTAGGAAGTCCAAAGAGGTGCAGAAGCCCACTACCAATTAGGGTTATGACCTAGGGTCATTCTGGACTTTGCATGTGAGTGGATGGGGATGCTTTACCCTCCATCCAGCAGCCACCACCAAGAGTGACGAAAATCAGTTCATCCTCCAAGGGAGAAGAAAGAAACCTAGAGAGAAAGGGATGATACGTCTCCAATGTGTCTACTTTTCCAAACACTTTTGCCCTTGTTTTGGACTCTAACTTGCATGATTTGAATGGAACTAATCCGGACTGACGCTATTTTCAGCAGAACTGCCATGGTGTTATTTTTGTGCAGAAATAAAAGTTCTCGGAATGACCTGAAAAATCCACGGAGACACGTTTTGGAATTAACGAAAAATGCTGGCGAAAGAATCAGCATCAGGGGCCCCACACCCTGTCCACGAGGGTGCAGGGCGCCCCCCGGGGCGCGCCCCCTGCCTCATGGGCCCCGTGGGACTCCACCGACCTCAACCCCAACTCCATATATTCACTTTCGGGGAGAAAAAAATCAGAGAGAAGGATTCATCACGTTTTATGATACGGAGCCACTGCCAAGCCAAAATCTTCCTCGAGAGGGCTGATCTGGAGTCCGTTCGTGGCTCCTGAGAGGGCAATCCGTCGGCATTGTCATCATCAACCATCCTCCATCACCAATTTCATGATGCTCACCGCTGTGCGTGAGTAATCTTATTGTAGGCTTGATGGACGGTGATGGGTTGGATGAGATTTACCATGTAATCGAGTTAGTTTTGTTAGGGTTTGATCCCTAGTATCCATTATGTTCTAAGATTGATGTTGCTTTGACTTTGCTATGCTTAATGCTTGTCACTAGGGCTCGAGAGCCATGATTTCAGATCTGAACCTATTATGTTTTCATGAATATATGTGAGTTCTTGATCCTATCTTGCAAGTCAATAGTCACCTACTATGTGTTATGATCTGGCAACCCCGAAGTGACAAAAATCGGTACCACTCCCGGTGATGACCGTAGTTTGAGGAGTTCATGTATTCACTAAGTGTTAATGCTTTGGTCTGGTACTCTATTAAAAGGAGGCCTTAATATCCCTTAGTTTCCAATAGGACCCCGCTGCCACGGGAGGGTAGGACAAAAGATGTCATGCAAATTCTTTTCCATAAGCATGTATGACTATAATCAGAATACATGCCTACATCACATTGATGAACTGGAGCTAGTTCTGGGTCACCCTATGTTATAACTGTTGCATGAGGAATCACATCTGACATAATTATCCATCATTGATCCATTGCCTACGAGCTTTTCACATATTGATCTTTGCTTAGTTACTTTTCCGTTACAACTGTTATGATTGCTACAAAAACTACTACTATTACTTTTGCCACCGTTATCGTTACTTCCATACTACTTTGCTACTAAATACTTTGCTGCAGATTTTAAGTCTTTCAGGTGTGGTTGAATTGACAACTCAACTGCTAATGCTTGAGAATATTCTTTGGCTCCCCTTGTGTCGAATCAATAAATTTGAGTTGAATACTCTACCCTCGAAAACTGTTGTGATCCCCTATACTTGTGGGTTATGAAGACTATTTTCTGACGCCGTTGCCGGGGAGCATAGCTCTATTCTTTGAGTCACTTGGGATTTATATCTGTTGATCACTATGAGGAACTTGAAAGATGAAAGAACCAAGATTTTCCCTCAACTACAAGGGGAGGTAAGGAACTGTCATCTAGCTATGCACTTGATTCACCTTCTGTTATGAGTAAATTTGCCACACCTACACATGTTATTGATTCTGATATGTCGCATGTTATTGATGATGCCACTTCTGCTATGCATAATGCTTATGATGAAACTACTTCTATGCTTGATAATACCGTGCCATTAGGTGAATTTCTTGATGAACAACTTGCTAGGGTTAGAGAAAATGAAATTATTGAAGCAGATAATATTGATGAAAGTGATGATGAAGATTCTCCCCCTAGATATGAATTGCCTGATGTGCCAGAGGGTTATGTTATGGATGAAGAAACTGCTAGAGACCTTTTTGCTTGCAAAGATAGATATGATCTTAAGAAACTGTTAGCTAAGCTGAAAGAAAAGTCTTTGAATGCTAGAATGAAATATGACCCTGCTTTTGCTACTTCACCTTCTGTATTTCTGATAAGGCTTATGATTTCTCTGTTGATCCCGAGTTAATTACTTTGGTTAAATATGATCCTTTTTATGGCTACGAATCTGAAACTGTTGTGGCACATCTTACTAAATTGAATGATATGGCCACCCTATTCACTCATGAGGAAAAAGTTCATTACTACTATATCCTTAAGTTATTTCCGTTCTCATTAAAGGGTGATGCTAAAACATGGTTTAATTCTCTTGCTCCTGGTTGTGTGCGTAGTCCCCAGGATATGATTTATTACTTCTCTGCTAAATATTTCCCCGCTCATAAGAAACAAGCTGCCTTAAGGGAAATATATAATTTTGTGCAAATTGAATAAGAGAGTCTCCCACAAGCTTGGGGGAGGCTTCTTCGATTACTTAATGCTTTGCATGATCATCCTCTCAAGAAAAATGAAATACTTGATATCTTTTATAATGGACTAACCGATGCTTCCAGAGACCATCCGGATAGTTGTGCTGGTTGTGTTTTCAGGGAAAGAACTGTTGAGCAAGCTGAATTTCTATTGAATAATATATTGAGTAATGATAATGATTGGACACTTCCTGAACCAACTCCTAAGCCAACTCCGAAGAAAAGGGGTATTCTATTTCTCAGTCCTGAAGATATGCAAGAGGCAAAGAAATCTATGAAAGAAAAGGATATTAAAGCTGAAGATGTTAAGAATTTACCACCTATTAAAGAAATACATGGTCTTAATAACCCTACACAGGTAGTAAAGGTAAATTCTCTCTATAGATTTGATGAAGGTGATATTCCTCGTAATAAGTCTGCAAGCCAATGCTTGGATGAGTTTGATAATTTTATTGTTAAACAAGAAAACTTCAATGCTTATGTTGGTAGACAATTGAAACGTAATGCTTATATGGTTGAACATTTGAGTGATTATATGTCTAGAGTTAAAGGTGACCTTAAACTCATTACTAAACATGCTTCTATGGTTACCACTCAGGTAGAACAAGTGCTTAAAGCACAAGATGATTTGCTTAATGAATTAAATAATAAGAAAAATGATAATGATGTTAGAGTTATCACTAGAGGGGGTAAAATGACTCAGGAACCTTTATATCCTGAGGGCCACCCTAAGAGAGTTGAGCAAGATTCTCAGAGAACTAATGTTGATGCACCTAGTCCTTCTAAGAAGAAGAAAAAGAAAAATGATAGGACTTTGCATGCTTCTAGTGAACCTGTTGTTGACACACCTGAGAATCCCAATGATATTTCTATTTCTGATGATGAAACACAATCTGGTAATGAACATGAACCTAGTGATAATGATGATGTTCATGTTGATGCTCAACCTAGCAATAACAATGATGTAGAGATTGAACCCGCTGTTGATCTTGATAACCCACAATCCAAGAACCAACATTATGATAAGAGAGACTTCGTTGCTAGGAAGCACGGTAAAGAAAGAGAACCATGGGTTCAGAAACCCATGCATTTTCCTCCTAAACCGTCCAAGAAAAAGGATGATGAGGATTTTGAGAGCTTTGTTGAAATGATTAGACCTATCTTTTTGTGTATGTGTTTGACTGATATGCTTAAAATGAATGCTTATGATAAGTATATGAAAGATATTGTTAAAAATAAAATAAAGATACCGGAAGCTGAAATTTTCACCATGCTTGCTAATTATACTTTTAAAGGTGGAATACCAAAGAAACTAGGAGATCCTAGAGTACCAACTATACCATGCTCCATTAAAAGAAACTATGTTAAAATGCTTTATGTGATCTTGGAGCCGGTGTTAGTGTTATGCCTCTCTCTTTATATCGTAGACTTGATTTGAATAAGTTGACACCTACTGAAATATCTTTGCAAATGGTCGATAAATCAATTGCTATACCTGTCGGTATCTGTGAGGATGTGCCTGTAGTGGTTGCAAACGTTACTATTTTAACTTACTTTGTTATTCTTGATATTCCCGAGGATGATAGTATGTCAGTTATCCTTGTTAGACCACTTTTGAATACTGCAGGGGCTGTTATTGATTGTAACAAAGGCAATGTCACTTTTTATGTTAATGGTAATGAGCATACGGTACACTTTCCGAGGAAACAACCTCAAGTCCACAGTATCAATTCTATTGGAAAAATTTCAACAATTACTATTGGAGGTTTTGAATTCCCTCTTCCTACTGTCAAGAAGAAATATGATATTCTTATTGTTGGGGACATGCATATCCCCGTTGAGGTAACCTAGTGTTATTCGAAAATTCTCCGGTTCCATGTTAGTCGGAAAGAGTTTGTTAACAAGACTTGATCAACCTTGTTAGTGGATTCGTTTTGATGAGCACGAGATGGATGAAGTTAGAAAGCACAACTCTGTGTACCCTCCTTTTACTTTATGTTATTTAGATTAAATAAAGCAAAAATAGTATTTTCTGTCTTTTTTCTGAATTATCCTCGCAATAAAAATACCCCAAAAATAAAAGTTCTTCAAATGTCTTCAAAATGAAATAAGATTTTTTGTAGAATATTTAAGAATTTCTAGCACTGAGAACACACCAGGGGGCCCCACCATTTGGCCACGAGGGCACAGGGCGCGCCCACCCCTGGGGTGCGCCTCCTGCCTCGTGCGCCCCACGTGGACCCCCTCCACTTAGTTCAGCACCCACTCACTTCGTCTTCCTCCAAAAAAATCCTCCCATATCTCAAACCCGTGTTCTAGCTCATCTTGCTGCCATTTTTGATCTCTTTGCTCAAAGCTCCATTCACAAAACTATTTTGGGGTATTGTTCTTTGGTATGTGACTCCTCCAATGGTCCAATTAGTTTTTGTTCTAGTGATTTATTTATTGCAAATTTTTGCTACTTAGGTGACCCTGTTCTTGAGCTTACAAGTCAAATTTATATGGTACAAAGTAGTTTTAATGCATGATATAGCCTCTAGCCATCTGTGGGAGTAGTTGCTATCAATCTCGTTGAGTTTGGTCCACTCTTATTTTGAGTCACTAAAATTTTAGAAATTTTCCAAAGAAATAAAAATGCATAGGACAATGTACCAAGGTGGTTCCTCAAGGAAGCAAGAACCAAGGCTCGTGATACGTGAGCCAAATGATGAACCACCGAGGGAAGCTCAAGTGCGGCCTTGTGAATGGCCGTCAGAGGAGTTTATGGTCCAAGCAGGCATCAAGGATGAATTTGACGCGTATGTGCGTAATGCTGATCTTGAGGACTTCGTGTCAGATAAGTGCCTACAGTACCACTACCTAACTAATTCCTTTGTGAGAGGTTTAAATTTACATCCTCGCACAATTCTCACACTATTTTATTTCATCTTTATGATAAATCATATAACATGGACCTAGAAGATTTTAATACTGCTTGTAAACTCCCGCAGTGGGGCAATGTTAGTGAACCTCGCAAATCTGAATATAAAGACTTTCTTGCTAGTATCACTGTGCGGGAATCTAGGGAAATCACACAAGCTACCATAGGGAGCATTAATTTCCCTTCCATACATTATTTTGCTCTCTTTATAGGTAGATGCATTAGCGGTAAAGATGAGGCTTGTCACATGTGCGTTCCAGATCTTAGTGTCCTCAAGAGTGCGGTATTAGGTGATAAACAATATAACTTAGGGGCCATTGTTGGATGAAGGTTGCATCTTAACGGTACAAGTGGAGATTTGTTTGGTGGAATTTATGCAACTCGTGTAGCTAATTATCTTGGTGTACCCATACATGGAGATGATATGGAGTTGCCTCCTGCTTATCTAGATTATAGTGCTATGGTTTGCCATCAGTTTCTTTAGAGGAATGAACAGTTCCTCGAGTACTGACTAATCTTTGACAGACATCGCACTGTCCATGTTGCCCTCCCTGGTCCTACTTTCTTGAACTTTCAGGAAAAAGGAGATATGTTATAACCAGGGAGGAGGCGAACGAGTATGAGAGGAGAATGGAGGCAGCTCGCCTCCAAGCTGCAGCTCTTCAGGTAGTAGCTGATGCATCTCAGTACAACCCCAGCTACGACTTTGAATATCCGCCAGGCCAGCAGTGGCCATAGACCAACTTAGGCCAAAAGCCTAAGCTTGGGGAGTAGGTATTTCTCACCGACATTACATTCATGTTCACACACTCATTCTAGTTGTCGGTGCTCATACTTTTTCATTATACTATCCATGCTAGTTTATTTTCTTTTCTAAGCCTTCTTCTTGTGTGTTTGAAAAACCTTAAGAAAAACAAAAAAATTAGTTGTAGCTTTTAGCTAGTTTACTTTCCATGCCTGTAGTAGTAATTAAAAGAAAACCCAAAAAATTGCTCGTTCTTCTTTTGCTTGTTGGGAACTTTCCCGTGTAAATAGTTTTATTTCTTTTCTTATTCTTTGGGGGTCGAGAGGAGAAGACCATGATGAAAATGTTGAGTGTCTCTCGTATGCACTATTGTTGATTTAACCAAGAGCCCATATTACCTTGTCTTCTCCCTTGTATAAAATGCTTGCAGATTCCAACTTAGTCCAATGCATATGCACTATTATTATTATCCACACCATTCGGTCATGCGAGTGAAAGGCAATAATGACGATATATGATGGACTGAATGAAATGAGAGAAGCTAGTATGAACTCGACCTATCTTGTTTTTGTAAATATGATTAGTTCACCGTTCCTGATTCAGCCTATTATGAATGAAACATGTTTGTAATGACAATTAGAGATTATAGTTGCCCATGCCATGCTTAATTAGCTAGGATAATGGTTCACCTTGCGTGCCAACATGCTATTAAAATGGTTGTGATGTGGTATGATAGGGTGGTTGTAACAGCCTGGTTTTTGGCCCTTTTCTTTTTCTTTTTGATTTATTTAGTTTTTGCTCTGTTTTTCTTTTTGGAGTGGTTCTGTGGCCTTGCCACCTGGGAAATCATCCTCATTCCCCTCCCAAGTGGCTCATCATTCTCAAAACCTTGCCAAGATCATGTCACTCCACTGCTTGACCAAACCCTAATTTCTTTTTCTCAGGAATATTCCTTTTCCTATTAAAGGAATAACCATGTCTGCCCTAGGTTGTGAAGCAACCCATATTTCTGTCCATCCAAAAATTCCCAGATAACTCTCATATTTTCTTTGGGTAATATATTGCTCAAATATGCCCAAACTTTCCTGTCCTAGCCCAAGAATAATTCCCCACTAATTATTCTTCATTTCTGTCCAGAGGGGCACTTTGTGAAGGAAGTGCCAACTATCCTTTCCTGATTGCTCCCAAATATTTTTGGAATTCTCTTATGTCCAATTCATTGCCTCATGCCAAAATTCAACTTCATTTGCCTAGTCAATCTTCCTCAACAATTTTTCAAACTTTCTGTCAGACAGAAGGCATTGTGAAGGAAGTACTAGCTAGACGTTTCCAAATGAGTTGAAATTTTGTACACTCCTTCATGTTATCATATTAGCACACTCCTCCAAATTTCAGCTCCCTCCCTTGATATATGTGAGCACAGCGTCAAATCTTTTATTCTGTCAATATTTTCAGGTTGTGAAGCAATTATATTTTATACTGCTTCATTTTCCCTAAAAATTTACCAGAGCACTCTCCTACCCAAATAAATTCTCTCCACATATTTACGGATCAATTATTAAAGCCAATACTTGTCTAGAATTTTGGCAAGTTCTTGGACAGAGGGGATAGCTGTGAAGGAAGTGCCATTTTGGTGAATCCATTTGGTGCAAACTTTTTACAGCATCTTCTTATGACCAAATCACTAAGCCTTGCCAAATTTCATCTAAAGTGGTTACTCTATGTGAGTGAACCATCATGATCTTGATTCTGGACCAATAATGGTAGTTACAAAGCAACCATATTAATTAATGGTCTATTTCCCCTCAAACTCTCCAGAATCATAGTCCTTCTTAAGCTAATCATATCAAACAAATCCATTTGGCCTAAGCACTTCCCTATTGATCACCAGTGCACGGTCAAATTTACTGCAGTAAACTTCAGGCGGTGATTACCATTTAACCATAGCACCACAAATCAATCCATGGCCTCATCAGTGCTCCAGTTTGGAAGGACTATCAGCTAGACAACGTTTTGGGTGCTGTAGAGCATTGAATGCCCCGGTTCACATGGTGACTACGACGATGGCATCACAGTGCGCGCGCTCTGTGCGCAGTGGCCGCGTCTAGCGCGTCGTTTCTGCTTCGTCTTCTTCCCTCTCATCGTCTTAGCGCTCGTGAGCATGTCCCTTGGCTTCACCTCGTCGTCGCCGTTCCCCTGGACCCCTCTCCCCCTCCGCCCGCTTCCTCACCGACGCAAGCCGCCGCGTGCCCACGGGCGAACAGTGGCGGTTTGGCTCGGAGCTCACCGTATTCTTCCTCCCTGCGCTCCTTTGGCCTCCTCCTCCCCGTGAGAACCTCCCTTGTTCCACCTCCGTCGTCTACCATCGAGCTCGGGTGCGTGCACACACGTCCGCGGCGCCGGCCACGCGTCCGCGGCGACGACAGTGCGGCACACCCCTCCCCTGGCTATATAAGCCCTTCCCGACCTCGTCTCTCCTCACCATTCACCTCACCAACCATCCAGAGCCCCGCCTACCCCACGGCCACCATGGCCGCCGCTCCCTCCGCCCTAAATTCTTCTGAACCAAGCCCTCCCTCTCCTCATAGCCACTACCAGAGCACCACCTAGTCCCCCGCGGTCCTCCCCATATACTTAGATCGTTGCCGGAGCCCTCATCGCCGCGTGCCCCATCTTGGCCAAAGACCACGCCCGCAGGTGCTCCCTGTTGTCGCCCTACAACGCTCCCCGGCGTGTGTACAGCCCCTGGATGGGTGCGGGCCTTTGTCCCGAGGCCATCGGTGTCCTCTCCCTGGTCGGAGATGGCCGGAGCCACCATGCCCGGCGATGGCAGCACCCCTGCCCTGCGTTCTGTCGAGGAGAGGAGGAGCAGCCGCGGGGGAAGAAGAAGGAGGCGTGGGAGGAGAGAGAAGATGCGGTGGGCCCCACGTGTCATCGACCCAACGCCCGGCCCTGCCACTGCCATGGTGGATAAGTGGAAGCGCATCCACGAGGATGCGTTTTCCCGTTCGGAAGGCGTATTCTGGTGCGACTTAAGCCAGGAATGCGCTTTCCTTTCTGGAAAGCGTATTCGGCCAAATATGTTTTCTGTTTTTCCAGCCAAGGCCCTGTTTGTGATGATTTCTTACAGATAGGTCCTTGGCAGAAAAACATTCATATCTTTTTACCCATAGCTCCAAATCAGGTGATTCCAAAGCCCACGTCTTCGTTTCGTCGAGCCCGTTCCGATGGAACCATTTTCACCATGTTTTGACATTCTGAAAATGACCATTTTCCCCTGCCCTTATTCATCCCCCTCCGAGGGAGAATGATTTCCGGCGATTCGTTTCGCGAGGTTCTCGCACTTTCTCCTGGTGCTTTCTTCCACCCCAGGCAAGCCACACCCTCCATTTGCATGATTGCAATGAAGTGACATGGTTTATTTATTTTAACTTGTTTAAAATATTGCTTTAGCTATGTATGATTTGTTCATGGCATTTCTTGGAGTATTGTTTTGATCTTGATGTTGCCATGATATTGCCTGGAGTTCTAGGACTTATGTTTTGATGATTATGTGGATGCCATGTGCCTTTGGATTCTTAGTGGCTATTATGATTATTTCATGATGGTATCTGGTATTATTTTGGAGTATTACTTTGGATATCATGTGCCTTTGGATTATTAGTGGCTGGTGTTATTTTCATTATGATGCTAGATGATATTATGTTTTGGAGTATGATGTTGGAGATGATGCTTGCATGTGGATCTTAGTTGGATAGCTTGTTCTTGACATTTGAGAAGTAGTAGTATCGTTCTTGGATTCATCATGATGGTAGTGTTATGCTATCCTCGGAGTATTTGGGTATGATGTTATGATGCTTGGATTATTTGTTGGATATTGCTATGACTTGGATTATAGGTTGATAGATGGTATCCGAATATCAGTTAGCACGGTTATATTTTTGGGGATAAATTCCGTCGTTAAGTTGGTCAGCTGCCACCGAACCGGGCTTTTCTAGTGCAACCACATTTGCCTTTATGGGAACGCCCTAATGTGATGCTATTGTCATGCCTCTCGCCGGTGCCTCCAACGAGGGAACGTTATGTGCGGGTGCTACCCTGATCAAGTAGGACAGCGTAAGCCTTGTGTGACCGTTGTTGTGATTGGTATACCTTTGTCCCCGTTTGGGACCACTTTTGTTTTGCCATGACGGTGGCCGTTGATGCCTTTGGTAGGCACGGGGCCACCCACGACTGAACCCAAAAGGGGTGTTGGTCGAAGTGGCTGGGAGAGTGTCATGGCAGTAGATCAGTTTTGTCGGAATGTCATTGGTCCACCAGAATGGGAGTGCGAGGCCATGGACTCCGTGGTGTGGTTAAAGTGCGCTACCTCTGCTGAGTGTGTGTGTTTAATCTATCGATAGCCGCGTCCTCGGTCCATGGGCAAAGTTCATACTAGGTCACACCGTTCGATCAACACTCACATGACGGAATGACTTATAGGTGATTTATATGTTGATGTACTTTGAGCAGTAACAGTTTGGCAGGATGTTGATGATGATGTTGGGATGATCTTGAGGATGATCTTTCAGTTTGTGATGTGGTCACGAGGTGATCATGTGGATGTTCCGTTTTGATTCGTGAGTGATCACCGTTTGGTTATGAGGTAACCCGTGGGACCCAGTGTGGTTCCGTTTGTGATCCGTGAATGATCACCGTTTGGTTTTGATCACGAGGTGATCGAGATGGTATATTACTTGGCCGGTTAGCCAAGAGTGATATGGTTATGGAGATTTGAGATGTTAGCTTATCAGTATGATAGTAGTTTCATACCATGCTTAGTAGTTGTTTCATCATAATAGTTGTTAATTTAATTAACCTGTTAAATGGTATGTGATTGTCTTGCCTTGATGTTTATGGTTGTTGTGAGCTTGCAGGTACATTCAATGTACACACCTGGCGTGTCATGCCCGATTGCAGGTGATGCTGTGATTGCTTGATTATTTTTTGAGGTGCCCGTGCGTGCGAGCTAGATCGTGCCTGACGGTGTCCTGAACTAGGGGGTACTCACCACGTCGTCTCTCGATCTGTTAGATTGGGCCGAGGACCCCCATGGCCGTATACTCATGGGCCAGTTCGGACAACTGCCGCATACATGGAAGATTCCACAAGACTTGGTGATCAAGACAAGGACTCCTCCCCACCAACGTATTCGGCTAGGACTCTTGTTATCCTACGCCTCTGGTGCATTATATAAACCGAGGCCAGGCTAGTTGATAGATATATACAAACAATCATACCATAGGGTAGCTTCTAGGGTTTAGCCTCTCTGATCTCGTGGTAGATCTACTCTTGTACTACACATATCATCAATATTAATCAAGCAGGACGTAGGGTTTTACCTCCATCAAGAGGGCCCGAACCTGTGTAAAATATCATGTTCCCTGCCTCCTGTTACCATCCGACCTAGACGCACAGTTTGGGACCCCCTACTCGAGATCTGCCGGTTTTGACACCGACATTGGTGCTTTCATTGAGAGTTCTGCTGTGTGATCGACAAAAGGATCGATGGCTCGTCTGCAGGTCAACTGCGATGCCAGCATCTTTGTCACCGGCTCGACTGGTCACCTTGGCTCGACCGAGGACCGTGCTCCATCTCCGATCGTCATGTTCGGACGAGGGCCTTCATCATCATCAACTCCGATCTCTATTAAGGTCATGGAGGAATCATCCATGGAGCTCGGAGGCTCAACGTCAACATTGCCCTCGGGCGACCGTGCTTTTTTTCTGAACATTAAACTTGTATCCGCTGCCACCACCTCTTAGAGCATCACTTTGACGATATCTTTGGTGGAATTGTGCGGAATTGAGTCTACAACAACCATGCAAAATTTCGTCGAGTTCCGATGGAGGAATCTCCGACAATCCACGATATACTGGAGCCCTGTCAGATCTGGATGGGAATCTGGACAAGTTTAGGGCGTGGTCTCCAGAGCCTAGCTCGGAGGTCCTTTGGAATATCCAACCGTTCATCTACTGCGAAATCCCATATCTACCACCCCTCCAAATTTCAGCTCGATCCAACGGTTCAAACTCCGGGCAACTTCCGATGAGTGGACCAATTGTCGGATCTGTTTTCTGCGCGAATACAGATCCGACCCGAATTCATGAACGTGATATTGGACAACATTTTTTAAGGAATTTTATTCTATGGTGTGCGTTGTTTTTAAACACGTACCCATAAAATTTTAAGCCTCCTTTGAGGTAATCTTCACCATCATGCTGGTGTCAAACCAGTCCGGCTGTATTGCTCCACGGCTGCCGACCTGTGCTACACACGTCGCTGCTTTATTGAGCCGAGCTCAACTTCTTCGGATCATCATCTTGGTAAGCCGAACAAGAGTCTGGCATCGCAAAGGGTAAATCATCACCAACATCGCCGCCCCACAGATTACACGGAGCGGGCATACCGGCATCGCCGCACGGTCACTTCATCAAGCCGGCATCGACCACGTCACGACCTGCATCGGCAGGGCCGCACTATTGCTTCTTCAAGCTGGTGTCCATCACGCCGACCTACTTCGACTCATCGGCTGACACCGAGACTTCGACATCTTGGCTGGACCGGGGGCTTCGTCATCTCTTCATCAACCTACTCCGGAGACTTCGGCGTCACTAGCCGACCAGCTCCATCACGTTAGCTGGACCGAGGGCTTTTGCCTCGGCAAGCCAACCTTTGCCAGTATCGCCATACCGTCACTTTATCGCCCATCAGGCAATGGGTGTGTGGATTGAGTCCCAATTTTGGGAATAACCTTTCTTCGGATTGCTACAACAAATAAACTAGGTGCTATTAATCTTAGTATTTTTTGCTTGTTTGGGTTTATTTTTCCCAAGGAATTATTACTCTGGTTTGTCCATCATCTGTATACTGGTCTATCAAATGATGGCCGCATTAACGACGGTCACGTGGTGGTTCGGTCAGTTTCCATACATAGTCCGGCGAACGCCGCATCCGGAATTCGGACCGACCTGTGAATTCAGGATTTGCCACGCCTTTACTATATCACGCCGACGCCCTGCATCGACATTGACTTCGGCGCCAGGCCATATTTATTTTATTACTCACTTTGCATAAATTATTTATTATGCAACGATTTTTTTAATTATTATTATTACTATTATCTTCGGTTTGCACTATTTTTTGTGCACGGGAAAATGATCCGGGGACTTCGTCGTCACTCTGCCGGTCTGCATTGACCGTGCTATGTCACCACTTTGGCGTGTCGAGCTCTCCGCTTCGCCACCTCGGGACCGGCTTTGGGGATGGAACCTTGTCCCGCATCAAGCTCGGACCGCGTCATCAATGCCGAACACATTAACTAGCTAAGTCACTTTCATGCTCAAAGTTTTAATTTTTAACTTGTGTTCGGTTCGACCAAGCATTATACTTTTTTGGAAAAAAAGTTGCTTGTAAAAAATTTCCTTGTCCAAACTTTGTTTGTGACGCACATATTCAAATACCCCGTTTATTTGGGGGCTTCCTTTACGAAGCTTTTCCTCGTGCATATGATTATACTTGTACGGCTTTGTTCCTTGTTCGTGTATTACGCCACAATATGCACCATATTGACTTAAGCGATTTGCAAGCTGGGTTGCCTGGCTCCTGTGCTTACCCCTACGTTCCCGATTGTTCGGCTAGGGAGTAAAGGGAGCACCTCTGCGATTGTCACGACCGGGTCCTCCGAGCTCTGACCTCAGACTGGGTGAAGCCGAAAGCTAGCACTCTTATTGTTTTCAATCATGGTCGGCACACAACGGAACTCATGAGTACAAAAAATCTATTGCACAAGTCTCATAGCAATAATGAGCACCGAAGAAAGGTATCGGTGGGGGTACTATTTTCTTCGAAGATGCTTCTTACACTTTGTCTGTAATATAGCATAAGTTCCCTGAGCGTGCTTTGTCTGTTACAGCCTTATGGCCCGGTTGCCTGGTTATCGGAAACACTGTCGATATTCTCGACAGGTGGAGTACATAACACTTTTCGGTCCTTGACCGAAGAGGGAGAAGCGGACGGTCGGTTAAGACGCGTTTAAAGTTCGGTTGAATAAAGATATGATATAAGTACTTCGGTGCATACAATCATTATACATAAAATCTTTTACCCAAGTCACTTGGGGGCTCTTCAAATTTATATGAGCTATTTTATAGTAAATGTGTTTTCTTCTTGGTCGTTGCAAAGTCTTTTCCTATCGCTCCTTTTTTCGACACGAGCGTGAGGTCACTAGCCGGGGAGCCTAATTTCTCTCTCAAAGTCGCTAGAGTTTAGTTTGCTAAACTGGCCTAATGAGAAGTACTCCGCCCTCGGGATAGGAGGTTGAAGCCGTAGGCTGACCCGCTTGAAGTCTTGAGATAGGATGTATCATGTTAAAGCACGACAGAAGCACTTCTTTTGCTAAGGCCAATTTTCGGATTGGCACCGAACACTTGATCTTGTTCGGACGTCAAGTTTTTACTGACGTTTTTTGGTTTTCCAAGCTTATGGCACTTTTAAACTATTTGTGTGTTTTCAGCACAAGTCTCGCAGTGCAATGCCGGACACCTTTATAGATTCGACAAAAATATTCTCGGATATTGCTATATATGCATTGGTTTGGAATTGTGTCTTAGGTAAATAGTTGGGTTGCCCGGCTCCCGCGCTTGCCTCCTACGTTCCGCTTTGTTCGGCTAGGTGTGCAAAGGGAGAACCACTGCGATTGTGCTTCCATCTCACATGGTTAAGCACCTCAGTGGAGAAAGCCGAAAACTGACTGTAACAATAAGCATCCGACGACGGTGTTAAATGACTGGCCATTCATGACATTGGCTGAAGTGTTTACGGCTTGACCTCGACTGTCGCCGAACACTACCGGGGGCTAGTAACTGGCCTCCCAAACTAAATCCTCAATATTTGGCTCTTACATTAGAGCTGAGTTTTCATGATCATGCTCAGCATGACAACCCAAAGAAAGGAACCGATAGCGGGACTATTTTCTTTAGAAGACATTTATTATGTTAAACAGTGATATAACATATCTCTCTGCGTACCTTTGTTTATAAAACCGTATGGCCAGATTGCCTTGTTTGTCATAAATCTTTGCCCTCATAAAGGCTTTATAAAGCAGGACAAACACTCCTCCGCTACTGGCCAAGGAGGTGGAAGCTGATGGTCGGTCAACAAAGTTTTGTACAATGCGGATCCGAGCATTAATGATGTAAAGTACTTGGATACATAGAATCATTACACATAATTTGTGATTTACTCTGGATATCGATCCTTAATTCGGCCACCCGTGCCCGCATTAAGGCTTGGGGGCTACTGGGCTTCAGGCTTATCATTTACTAATTTTAAAGGGGTGTATCGATCCCCTGATCTAGTGTTGCCACCCGACCAGTGTCTCGGGGGCTACTGCATTGGCAAGCCAGTGTAGAAAATTTAAGTGCAATATAGTTTTCGAGGAGATTATGATCCTCAGGTTGGTCGGCCGCACCCAACCTGAGTCTCGAGGACTCTGCACACCTCTTTTTGTGTCCCGAAGTATTCTGCCGAGCTAGGACTTGATCCTCAGGCCGATTTTGCAAATCAACCTGAGTCTCAGCGGCTACTGGGATCAGCGGTCTTACGTCATCCTTCAGGTGCATCTCGGGTTTTAGACTGATACACACCTTGAGGGCTACTGGCTATATATCTCGGCAGAGAATATATTGCAATAATAAAAAATATTGACAAAAAATTGGCCCATAGTCGGGGTGGTGCACCACCTCGGAAGCAGTCCGGTATAAAGCTCGGGTGCTAGTGGCTGGCTCCATAGAGGGCATTTCCGGCATTAATCTCGGCTAAACTCCTTCAACTTTTTTGAACCAAGGTGATATGACACCTCGGATATAGTCCAGCGTTGGAGCTGGGACACTGTCCGGCGTTGGAGCTCGGATATAGTCCGGCATTGGAGCTCGGATACAGTCCGATGTTGGTGTTGGGGAACGTAGCTGAATATTAAAATTTTCTACGCATCACCAAGATCAATCTATGGAGTAATCTAGCAACGTGGGAGAGAGGAGTGCATCTACATACCCTTGTAGATCGCATGCGGAAGCGTTCAAGAGAACGGGGTTGATGGAGTCGTACTCGTCGTGATCCAAATCACCGATGACCTAGCGCTGAACGGACGGCACCTCCGCATTCAACACACGTACGGTTGGGAAGACGTCTCCTCCAACTTGATCCAGCAAGGGGGAAGGAGAGGTTGATGAAGATCCAGCAGCACGACCGCGTGGTGGTGGAAGCAACGGTGATCTCGGCAGGGCTTCGCCAAGCTTAGGGAGAGGGAGGAGTGTCACATGAGGGAGAGGGAGGCGCCAGGGGCTAGGGTGCGGCTGCCCTCCCTCCCCCACTATATATAGGACCCTTAGGGGGCGCCGGCTCTAGGAGATTGAATCTCCAAGGGGGGCGGCGGCCAAGGGGGGTGGAGTGCCCCCCAAGCCAAGTGGGGCGCCCCCACCCCTAGGGTTTCCAACCCAAGGCGCAGGGGAGGCCCATGGGGGGTGCACCAGCCCACTAGGGGCTGGTTCCCCTCCCACTTCAGCCCATGGGGCCCTCCGGGATAGGTGGCCCCACCCGGTGGACCCCCGGGACCCTTCCGGTGGTCCCGGTACAATACCGATTACCCCCGAAACCTTCCCGATGGCCGAAACTTGACTTCCTATATATAAATCTTCACCTCCGTACCATTCCGAAACTCCTCGTGACGTCCGGGATCTCATCCGGGACTCCGAACAACTTTCGGGTTACCGTACGCTTATATCTCAACAACCCTAGCGTCACCGAACCTTAAGTGTGTAGACCCTACGGGTTCGGGAGACACGCAGACATGACCGAGACGACTCTCCGGTCAATAACCAACAGCGGGATCTGGATACCCATGTTGGCTCCCACATGCTCCTCAATGATCTCATCGGATGAACCACGATGTTGAGGATTCAATCAATCCCGTATACAATTCCCTTTGTCAATCGGTACGTTACTTGCCCGAGACTCGATCGTCGGTATCCCAATACCTCGTTCAATCTCGTTACCAGCAAGTCACTTTACTCGTATCGTAATGCATGATCCTGTGATCAACCACTTGGTCACATTGAGCTCATTATGATGATGCATTACCGAGTGGGCCCAGAGATACCTCTCCGTCATACGAAGTGACAAATCCCAGTCTCGATTCGTGCCAACCCAATAGACACTTTCGGAGATACCTGTAGTGTACCTTTATAGTCACCCAGTTACGTTGTGACGTTTGGCACACCCAAAGCACTCCTACGGTATCTGGGAGTTGCACAATCTCATGGTCTAAGGAAATGATACTTGACATTTGGAAAAGCTATAGCAAACGAACTACACGATCTTTGAGCTATGCTTAGGATTGGGTCTTGTCCATCACATCATTCTCCTAATGATGTGATCTCGTTATCAATGAAATCCAATGTCCATAGTCAGGAAACCATGACTATCTTTTGATCAATGAGCTAGTCAACTAGAGGCTCACTAGGGACGTGTTGTGGTCTATGTATTCACACATGTATTACGATT
The DNA here is from genome assembly GCF_002162155.2 of Triticum dicoccoides. Taxonomy (NCBI): domain Eukaryota; kingdom Viridiplantae; phylum Streptophyta; class Magnoliopsida; order Poales; family Poaceae; genus Triticum; species Triticum dicoccoides. The sequence goes on from NC_041382.1 coordinate 520,259,239, forward strand.
TCCGGATAACACAATTATAGCATGAACAATAGACAATTATCATGAACAAAGAAATATAATAATAACCATTTTATTATTGCCTCTAGGGCATATTTCCAACAGTCTCCCACTTGCGCTAGAGTCAATAGTCTAGTTACATTGTGATGAATCGAACACCCATGCAGTTCTGGTGTTGATCATGTTTTGCTCTAGGGAGAGGGTTAGTTAACGGATCTGCCACATTTAGGTCCGTATGTACTTTACAAATATCTATGTCTCCATTTTGAACACTTTCACGAATGGAGTTGAAGCGACGCTTGATATGCCTGGTCTTCCTGTGAAACCTGGGCTCCTTGGCAAGGGAGCTCCAGTGTTGTCACAGAAGAGAGTCATCGGGCCCGACACATTGGGTATGACTCCTAGGTCGGTAATGAACTCCTTCACCCAGATTGCCTCTTGTGCTACCTCCGAGGCTGCCATGTACTCCGCTTCACATGTAGATCCCGCCACAATGCTTTGCTTGCAATTGCACCAACTTACTGCCCCACCATTCAAAATATACACATATCCGGTTTGTGACTTAGAGTCATCCAGATCTGTGTCAAAGCTAGCATCGACGTAACCCTTTATGATGAGCTCTTCGTCACCTGTTACCATCCGGCCTCCTGTTACCATCCGGCCTAGACGCACAGTTCGGGACCCCCTACCCGAGATCCGCCGGTTTTGACACCGACAGTGCCCCAGCCAGAGTCCCTGCGGAGTGGAGTTCACCACCTTCGTCGTTGTTCCGCTGCTAGAAGTATTCCGCTGCTACGAGTTGTTCTTCTGCTAGCATAGAGAAAGTGTAGTATCGCAGGCGTAGTGTCCCCATGCTGATGTGCTTCTTTGTAATATCAGGCCCTTGTATTATTATTCTTGTAATAAGAGCTGATTTGTTCTATGTCAAGCAGTGTCGTATTCTAGAGACTTCTCCTCGATCTCTGGGCTGGAATACGGGGTGCTCCGATTTCTCTGAGTCGGGATGCCACAATGCTTGGTATTAGAGAAGGTCTGGCTATAGGACGCCCTAGTCAGCGCGAGCGTTAGAAACCGGTAGTAATCGATAGTATAGAGTCTGGCTTGCTTATTGCATTTGGTTGTTGCATTTGTTTGTTGCATAGCATGCATGTAGCCTTATTATTTTTCTACTAACGATTTATGTTGTGAGTGTAGCTGGCATCGGTTCGGATCCACTACTGCTCGGCCTTTTCTCTGGTTTTATTTTCTTGCTCGTTCTTTGGTGTTTGGCGTCATTTCTGTCCCAGCAGACTGATGCCAAGTGATCCCAACACTGTTTGCAAAAATGGTGCTCAGGTATCACACTGATATCCTTCTTTCAGCCCTGCCTATCATTTTGGTGATAGACATGCTTCTATCCCGGATCATCTTTTTTTTCTTGTCGTGTTGGCAACCCTTAATGGTCTTAGTAATCAAGAAAGGGCAATGCCAGCAGACTCAGTTTCCCCGCAATCCTTATTTCTTGGACGAGTACGGATATTTTCCGTCCGCTTGATAATAATGTGGCAACAACATTTGTGTCCTTCTACATGGTTACCAAGTACGTCCTTGCCTCCGAGCTAGTCCAGATTGCTACCTGGCTAAGCTAGCACTTGGTGTAGCGCTGTTTACACCAATTCTTCCACACATTTATTCGTCCTTTGTGCACATCATCACAGCATGCTAGATCGTAGAACCGGAGATCCCGTGAGATTTGTGTGCTTAAGTAGGCATGCATATTGTGTGACTAGCAGTAATATGTGACACTGATTATGTGTGAATTGATTGTTGTCATGTGCTTTTGTTTAGTTGAGTTTTCTTTTGCTTCTTTCTTTTGGGCCCCGGTGTTACATTATTTTTCCCCTATAAAGAGTTGCTCATCAACCGACACCGGATCCGAAGTATCAGCAATGAGTTCAAATATTTGGAAACTTAGCTAAACCGAATGGAATTCTCAGCCGACTGCAATGAAATGGGGAATATTTGATTTTGATTCTGATAATCAATTTTTGTATTAGTGTGCACTCCTCACAACAATACTGATAACTCAAGTCTACATCAGTACAAAATCCTCACAACAGTAATGATCAAGTCAGCAGCAAGACAAGTCATGTACAAACTCAACGTTATATTTTCAGTCAAAGGTATGGATCATATACAAAATTTTGGCTCAGCAATGCATGATGCTTGAAATATGTTATCATACAAAATAAAGTCAGAATGTGATATGCTCAAGGAAGACAATCAAACAAATTTTCTCATGCAAATAATCAGTCATAGAATATTATGGGCGTGTGTGTAGATTTCAGTCTGCATATTAGTATGAAGATCTGGATGTAAGAAACTCAGTCTTCTTCCACACGTTATCGGAAGAAATTTATGACGCAAGGCTCCTCAATTTTCCTCAGCATGATATGTGAAAAATTTCCGGCCCAAGATACCCGGTCTTACACAGCAAGATACCTCAGTAAAAGCTTCTGACAGATGGAAAATGAATCCCTCTTGACAAGCAGCTCGAGGAGAAGCTTCTCAAGTACGGAAACCCGGCTTCTCCTGCACAATACTCATGTCAAGCTCCATGTGTAAGCTATCGAGGCTTCTTCTACACGCTACCCAGACAAAAGCTTCGAGAAGAAGCTAACGAGCCTTCCTCGGCAAGCTACACGAATGGCTTTTCTCTGTAGTTCAATGATCAGATTTGCAATAATTTTGTCAAAGGTACAATGCACTCAAAACATATGCCTACCGCAAGGATCGAGTGTTCGGTGGCATATTCTTCTTATATATATTGTGGGCATGCATCCCCAACCATATCAGTCACTCATACGAGGTACGACAAGGATCCAACAGATATACCTAAAGGAAAGTACGGATCCCATAGCCTCATGAATCACGCAAATGAAGATAAACAGAGATACATTTCATATAATACAAGGATTGACAAGATCTGGAGATGACATCACAGAATCAACAGCCTTGACAAAGGTCATCAAGGTCATTATTCCTGCAACTGACAAGGAGATGTCCTAAAACCTTGTCACCTTCTTGTATGATTGGTCTCAGCAATGAGCTCTATACAACTACGAACCCTGGGAATATGTCATATGTGTGCGAACCCAGGTCAGAAAACAGGCACAAGGAATAATGTCAAAAATATTGCACTAATCACGTCCATGGTCATACAAAGAATCAAGGACAGGTATGGTCAACTTATTTCAGTAAGGTATCCTAACAAAGAAAATCATGACCGTTAAAGGGTGAGACTGACAACAAAGGAATGATGATTTTTGCGCGACCATCAGGGTCCGGATACCCAAATCAGTTGGAGGTCATAATTTACATATGGATCCAACTCTCAGCAGCCTACTCTATTTTACAAGGATTTCATATCCCGCTGACCTACTTGGAATGGTTAGTGTGGAAAATTCAATTGAGTATACCGACAAAATGGGTAAATCAAAAGCCGAACAATCATCTCAGACCCGGTATACTCACCGAGGAAATCAAGTACACGGTCAGTCTGTTAGAAAAAGCATTTGTCCGTCAGCCCCCTGGCAGGCCAGTCTCAAGATATAAATACTTGGGGTATGACACAGCTATAACTCCATACACCGTTATATTGCTCCTAACAAAAGGCAGTTAGATCTTTGGTACATATCTCATGCTCGAGCCAAAGAAATAAATCAAAATCAGTACCACCTATGAGCTGTCAGATCCTGTCAGAAAATGGCCATGATTAATTCTCAGCATTTATTGAAACCAGAAGGCCTGCATTTATTTGAAGCAACCCCATGACAGAAGTATTAAGCTTTTCATGACAAAAGGAAATTTATGCTCAGATCCATTGGATATTACCGCAGATATGAAAGAATCAACGTCGGCAAAAGGATTTGGCGTGAGAGCCAAAACTCACGCCAAATCCTTCAGAATTTGAGGAAAGGTGAAGCAAACCACCCCCGAGAAAAGATAATCAAATCATATGAAATTCTTGAGGGAACAATAACTAAACGAAAAAGGATACCCGAGCTGGAAACGGTGTCCTCAAGTCATACTTGTTCCCTGAGCAACTAAATCTCGAGGACGAGATTTATTTAAGGGGGTAAGAGTGGTATCCTCCTTTGAACGATTCGAGTGTCTTGACTTGGCACATGTTCACGCATGTAGTTGCAACAAAATCAACATAGCCTCCATGATATTTATGTTCATGGTGATTTATATCCTACTCATGCTTGCATTCATTGTTGATTAATCTTAATGCATGTTCATGACTGTTGTCGCTCTCTAGTTGGTCACTTCCCAGTCTCTTTCTAGCCTTCACTTGTACTAAGCGGGAATACTGCTTGTGCATCCACTTCCATAAACCCCAAAGTTATTCCATATGAGTCCACCATACCTTCCTATGTGCGGTATTTACCTGTTGTTCCAAGTAAATTTGTATGTGCCAAACTCTGAACCTTCAAATGAAATTCTGTTTTGTATGCTCGAATAGCTCATGTATCAACTAGGGATGTCTATATCTTCCATGCTAGGTGGGTTATTCTCACGATGAGTGGACTCCGCTCATCATTCACGAGAAAATGACCGGTAACCGGGATGCCCAGTCCCATGCTCAAATCAAATCAAAATAATTGCAAACAAAACTCCCCCAGGATTGTTGTTAGTTGGACGGCACCCGTTGTTTCGTACAAGCCATGGATTGATGTTTGTTGGTGGTGGGGGAGTATAAACTTTACCATTCTATTTGGGAACCACCTATAATGTGTGTAGCATGGAAGATATCGAGATCTCTTGGTTGTTATGTTGACAATGAAAGTATGCCACTCAAGATATTATTTATCTTTGTTTCAAAACTCGAGCTCTGGCACCTCTGCAAATCCCTTCTTCCCTCTGTGAAGGGCCTATCTATTTACTTTTATGTTGAGTCATCATCCTCTTATTAAAAAGCACCAGTTAAAGAGCACCGCTGTCATTCGCATGCATTGCTATTAATTTACATTGAGTATGACTGTGACTGGATCTCTTTTACCATGAATTACAATGTCTAGTTAGTCCTTGATCTTTAGGGGTGCTCTGGATTTATGTTTTGCAGTCTCAGAAAGGGCTAGCCAGATACCATCTTGTTATATCATGTTATGATTGTTTTGAGAAAGTGTTGTCATCCGAGATTTATTATTATTGCTCACTAGTTGATTATGCCGTTGATATGAGTAAACATGAGACCTAAATGTTATTGTGAATATGGTTAGTTCATAATCTTTGCTGAAAACTTGAATGCTGGCTTTACATATTTGCAACAACAAGATCAAACAGAGTTTGTAAATTTTTTCTTTATCACTTTCAGTTTGTCAACTTAACTGCTTGAGGACAAGCAAAGGTTTAAGCTTGGGGGAGTTGATACGTCTCCAACGTATCTACTTTTCCAAACACTTTTGCCCTTGTTTTGGACTCTAACTTGCATGATTTGAATGGAACTAACCCGGACTGACGCTGTTTTCAGCAGAATTGCCATGGTGTTATTTTTGTGCAGAAATAAAAGTTCTCAGAATGACCTGAAAATCCATGGAGACACGTTTTGGAATTAATGAAAAATACTGGCAAAAGAATCAGCATCAAGGGGCCCACACCCTCTCCAAGAGGGTGCAAAGCGCGCCCCTAGGGTGCGCCCACCTACCTCGTGGGCCCCCTGGGACTCCACCAACCTCAACTCTATATATTCACTTTCGGGGAGAAAAAATCAGAGAGAAGGATTCATCATGTTTAACGATACGGAGCCGCCGCCAAGCCCTAACTTCCTCAGGAGGGCTGATCTGGAGTCCGTTCGGGGCTCTGGAGAGGGGAATCTGTCGCCATCATCATCATCATCATCCATCCTCCGTCACCAATTTCATGATGCTCACCACCGTGCATGAGTAATCTCATCGTAGGCTTGCTGGATGGTGATGGGTTGGATGAGATTTACCATGTACTCGAGTTAGTTTTGTTAGGGTTTGATCCCTAGTATCCATTATGTTCTAAGATTGATGTTGCTATGACTTTGCTATGCTTAATGCTTGTCACTAGGGCTTGAGTGCCATGATTTCAGATTTGAACCTATTATGTTTTCATGAATATATGTGAGCTCTTGATCCTATCTTGCAAATCAATAGTCACCTACTATGTGTTATGATCCAGCAACCCCGAAGTGACAAAAATCGGGACCACTCCCGGTGATGATCATAGTTTGAGGAGTTCATATATTCACTAAGTGTTAATGCTTTGGTCCGGTACTCTATTAAAAGGAGGCTTAATATCCCTTAGTTTCCAATAGGATCTCGCTGCCACGGGAGGGTAGGACAAAAGATGTCATGCAAGTTTTTTTCCATAAGCACGTATGACTATAATCGGAATACATGCCTACATTAATTGATGAACTGGAGCTAGTTTTGTGTCACCCTATGTTATAACTGTTGCATGAGGAATCACATCTGACATAATTTTCCATCATTGATCCATTGCCTACGAGCTTTCCACATATTGATCTTTGCTTACTTATTTTTCCGTTGCCACTGTTACGAAAACTACTACTGTTACTTTTGCCACCGTTATCATTACTTCCATACGACTTTCATACTAAATACTTTGCTGCAGATATTAAGTATTTCAGGTGTGGTTGAATTGAAAACTCAACTGCTAATACTTGATAATATTCTTTGGCTCCCCTTGTGTCAAATCAATAAATTTGGGCTGAATACTCTACCCTCAAAAACTGTTGTGATCCCCTATACTTGTGGGTTATCAAGGGAAGAAGAGGAGGATTCAAGGAAGAAGCAAAGGGAGCTCCTCCCCAAGGTTGTGATGATCCAGATCCACTATCTTGTCTCCTTCAAGCTCCGGTTCCACCATCTTTGGTGAGATTATTCCAATCCCTAGCTCTTGAGCTCCAAATCTTGTTATGTTTATCCAAGATTCAGAAATCTTGATGTATGAGATCCTCTAGTGCTATCTAGAGAAGAACTTGTTGTATCCCACATTTGATAATAGTGGAAGAGGATTTGGGTGGCTTCGACCCGTGGTTTTCCCCTCAAATTTGGGGGTTTTCCACGTAAAAATCTGGTGTCTTTGTTGATGCTTTCTGCTATCCAGAAAGTTTGTCCTACCACAAGACACCCGCCTGAGGAGCGCCTCATCTACTGAGTAACATTTTACCTCCATATATGCTGCTGCACATGTTTCCTACCGAACTAAGCAACGATCCTTGAGTTAGTACATGATGTGGTGCTTTGTTTCCACTGCAGTTTTCAGTAAACCACAAGTGCATTTGTTTGCTAATTCCCAACAGAGTGGTATCTGAGCCTTGTTTGCTTAGGAGGTTGCTAACCCCAGTTGCTTGGTTGTTTCTGGAAGTGCTGCACACAATGGCAAGCGCTAGTACAAGTGGCATGATAAAACTTGACTCTTCAAATTACTCATTATGGAAACCCATGATGGAAGACATCCTTTATTGCAAGGATTTGTATGAGCCAATTGAGAAAGACAAGATACCCACATGTGTCACAGAAGAAGAATGGAGAGTTTTGCACAAAAAGGCAGTAGGTATGATTTAGATGTACATCAACCACAATATATTCCACCATGTTGCAAATGACACAAATGTGTATGAGATGCGGTAGAAGTTGGAGTCTATGTATGAGAGGAAGACATCAATGAATAAGGACTCGGTGATCAAAAGACTTGCAAAGCTTAAGTACCAAGATGGCACAAGTGTGATTGAGAACTTGAATGTCTTCCAGTGCCATATAAATCAACTTTCAGCCATGAAGATTAACTTTGAGGATGAGGTGCAAGCATATATTGTTGCTGTTGAGTTCCATGCTTGGTAGTTGGAACACACTTGTTGTGTCACTTAGCAATTCAGCTCCGGATGGGAAGCTGACTTTGAAGATGGTGAAGAACAATATGATGAATGAAGAAGCCAGAAAGAAGGAAAAGGGTGATGCCTCTTCTTCTGATGCATATGTAGCTGAAACCTATGGGAAGAATGAGAACCGTGGATGCATAAATACAAGATTTCAACAAGGCAGAAGTAGATCCAGGAGGAGATCAAAGTCAAAATAGAGAAAAGATATTACTTGCTTTCATTGTGGCAATCCACGGCACATAAATAGCAAGTGCAGGAAGTAGAAAAGAGAGCTTGCAGAAGGAAAAGTTGCAAAGGAAACCGAGCAAAAGGCTGAGAGTAGCTCAGCCATGACTGCAACATATGAGGATTATCTAGTCATTGAAGATGAAGAATGCTATAGTGTTGTTCGTGATGATCCCATGAGTCGGGTTGTGGATTCAGGTGCGTCCTTCCACATCACATCACATCACACACGAAGTATTTCACATCTTACAGTAGTGGTGTTACTGGAAAAGTGAGGATGGGAAATAGTGGTTCGTCAACAATTGTTGGAAAGGGCTCTATATGCATTGAAACAAATACATGTTGTAGATTGGTGCTCGATGATGTGAGGCATGTTCCTGACATGAGGCTGAATTTATTGTTAGTGGGCAAGCTTGATGACATCAAACATTCTAATTATTTTGGTGAAGAAAAATGGAAGCTCACCAAATGCTCTTTGATTGTGGCTCGAGGAAGTAGGTAAGGTAATCTCTATGTGACTAAAACCAAGTTGTGCAATGAGGTGTTGAACATTGCTGAGAATGACACTTCGGTTTAATTGTGGCATAAGAGGCTTGGGCATATGAGTGAGAAGGGCATGCATGCTCTTGCTTGCATGGATTACCTCCCTGAGTTGAAAGGTATATCCTTGAAACCATGTGCACACTGTTTTGTTGGTAAATAACATAGGGTTGCATTTCGTACGCTCCCTCCACACTGTGCATAAAATGTTATTGATATTGTGCACACTGATGTTTTATCCATGACTGAGAAATGTCATGGTGGACCATTATACTTTGTGACTTTTATTGATGACCATTCCAGAAAGGTTTTTGTGTATGTGCTAAAACACAAATACCAGACGCTTGAAGCCTTCAGGAAGTTCCATGCCAAAGTTGAGAGAGAAACCGGCTGGAAATTGAAGTCCATGAGACCGGACAATGGTGGTGAATACCGAGGACCTTTTGAAAGGTATTCCAGGAAGTTTGGCATCATGCTTGAGAAGAGTCCACCAAAGACACCTTAGCTCAATGGTCTTGCAGAGAGAATGAACATGACACTCATAGAGAGGGTCACAACTATACTCTCTCATGCTCATTTACCTAATTCATTTTGGGCTGAAGCATTGATGAATGCTATGTATGTGGTTAACCTATCTCCCTTAGTTCCTCTTGCAGGTAATATTCCTCAGAGAGTTTGGTCAATGAAGGAGGTATCATACAAGAACTTGAAGGTCTTTGGTTGTAGGGCATTTGTACATGTTACAAGGGACGAGAGATCCAAGCTTGATAGCATGACAAAGTAGTGCATCTACCTTAGCCAACCAAGTGAAGAGTTCGGCTACGGGTTGTGGAATCCAGCCAATAGAAAGATTGTGAGAAGCTGAGATGTGGCGTTCATTGAAGATGAAACAATAAAAGATATTGGGAAACCACATAAGTCAATAACCAACACAGCTCATGTTGACATGGATCCAATCCGTCCTCCTCTTATGCATGACAATCACGGGGAGATGATGGCACTGAAGATAGTGGAAATGCAACTGATCAAGACAATACAAGTCAAACTGATGAGCACTCATCAAGTGATGATGATGATGATGATGATGATGATGAAGTTGGTAATGATGATGCCAATGAAAATCCACCTGATTCACCACCAGTGCAGCAGCAAAGAATAAGTGAAAGAGGTCACATTCCTTCTTCTAAGCATCCAGCATGTCAATATGTGTTGATGACAGATGCAGGTGAGCCCTGATGCTATGAGGATGCAATGTCTGATGAGAACAAGGAAGAGTGGTCAGAAGCCATGCAGGATGAGATGAATTCCCTGTATGAGAATGACACTTTTGAGTTAGTGAATCTGCCAAAGGGCAAGAAAGCACTCAAGAAAAAGTGGGTGTATAGAGTGAAGACTGAAGAAAACACCTCACATTCAAGGTACAAGGTGTAACGCCCCGAACACACCCGCCGGTGGTCGGTACTCCTAGCAGGATCTAGACTGGCCGCACAGATCAATACTAGTCTTTTCTGCACACTTTGTCCTCACTCGTGCGCACCCGGGAGCAACTTCCCGGTCGGTCACCCATCCTGAAACTACTCCAAGCTGAGCATGCTTAACTTTGGAGTTCTATCCGAATGGGCTCCCGAAAAAGAAGGAATTCCTTATTGATATGAGTAGTCTATCATCCCTAATAAGCCAGGTTATCACATATACCCCCACTCAGAGGAACCGACATCCTCGTCGGGCCACAGGAACATTCCCTCTTGGCACATACGTCTATGCTTCCAGTCCAGCACATGTGCCATCACTGGTGTGCGTCGGTGCAATACAAACGGTTTTTAACCCCTTTTCGTGATGGCATTTGGAACTGTCGCCTAGTGAGTGTGGGCGATAGGGGGTCCTTCTCACATGACCCAGAAACTGTTGGGATATGCCCTCCTGGCACACACGCTCGACAAAATGAGGTCGTGTGCGACCAGCGAGCGCTCAAATACGGAAATACATACAGTAGAGCTAAAAAATACAATTATACATGTGAATTTTTTTACGGTCGCAAGTACATCCCACACAGTCAGTCCCCGCTAAACGTTTCCTTTCATATGTACATCCCACACCGTCGCTCCAAGGAAAACATTTCCGTTCACAGGTAAATCACACAAAATTTTCTCATTAAATCTTTTGCATTATTGAATGTATCACACACGGTCCATAGAAGAAACTGTGTGGCAAAGGTTGTCCATCACACACCATTTTTATGTGGTAAATGTATGCGCAAGGTGGCCTAACGCCAACAGTTTTCAAGAGAAAGTCGTGTGTGATTGTTCATTGATCCAACACAGTTTATTCCTAGAAACTGTGTGTGTTTCCTGAGGTCATCGCCCATGGTATTTTTTCAATAACCGTTTGCAATAGCAAAACCCAATTAGCAGGCTAATTGCCTATTACTAATAATCCATTTATTAATATAATTAACATTCATATTAAGCACATAATATATTTCATTTCCATATTAAGGAAGCGAAATTCATAATTGAAATACATCAGAGTACAACATGATATAGCTTCAGCACTCAGCTACTCCATTACACAACTACACCAGCACCAAGTTTCACATGCATCAGAGACGATATACAGACAGATGCATCTCATCTGGAAAACTGCTGAAGCGGAAGGCGAATATTGAGCCTTCATTCATGTTGAAGGTCTTTGCAACTTTAGGCCAGTTCCTGTGGATGATTGACTGTCCGTCCTTCTTCCTCTTTAGGAACACTTCAATATTGAACCATGGGTGTTGTATGAAAACCTTCCTCGCCTCCTAACCATAGAGGTGGTTTGAGAGGTAATCATCAGTGAACTACTTTGGAAAGGCCTGGAAACAAGGATGTGCATAAATATCTTATCTATATTGGAAATGAGGCAAAGGAATTAAAAAAAGGCAAGGTATAATAGTTAGTACCATCTTGTAGTGAACTGATGTCTTCTTCATTGTCTAGACAAAGATCTTGTTTTTCTGTCGCTAATTTCTTTATCCTAACAATCTTTCTGGGTTTCTTGATTTGATTGTTTTTCATGGACAACTTATTTCCCCATATGCAAAAATGGTCGAACAGTGGGTCAAAACCTCTGACAACAGGACCTACATGTGCAAAACCAAATTGTTAAAAACCAAAATATTAGAATGGTTCCTGCAATTGCACGATAATGTGCTATTAGACAACGGACCATGCATGTGCTAACCTCGATCGTAAACCTCAGTGCTTCCCATTGTTTCCCTGCAACACATATAAGGTAGTTAGCCATCAGGTTAAGTAAGGGTTCACATGCTATCAGTAAAATATGTTGATGAAAAATAAGCACATTGCAGATTCATCAGATTAATTCAAGCCACATGGAAAACCCTCCAAACCAAGCATGATTAAGAACTAGAAAATATAGCACTTGTATATGTTTCTCATGTATTAAGTGCAGCCAAATTCGGTTTATTCCTCACATGCACAATAATACAAAATTCTACCCATGACAATTGGACATCGCATTGCAGAATTGAACCAAGCAGTTAACAAAACACCACAAGAAATGAACCAAACATTAACTGAGCACCACATTGCACAATATAGCATACTCCTAATAGAAGATCAGACAGTTAACCAAACAGTTAACTACATCCAATTGTAGCAGTTGTATTTGCTTCTCATGTATTTACTACAACCAAATTCAATTTATTCCTCGCATGGTATACAATAACAGAATGCAACCACAACTATTGAACATCACATTGCAGAATTGAACCAAACAGTTAACTAAACACCACAACACAAATGAACCAAACGTTAACTGAGCACCACATTGCACAATGTATAACCAAACTAAGCATGCTTGACAACTTGGAAATATAGCAATTGTATTCGTTTCTCATGTATTTTGTAAAGATAAATTTGATTTATTTCTCATATGGAAGACAATACAAAATTGCAGCCTGAAGAATTGAACATCACATTTGCATAATTGAACCAAACAGTTAACTGAAGACGACAACAAATTAACAAAATAGTTAATAAGTGAGCACCACACTGCATGACATATAGAACATATACACTAGAGCAACAAATTGCATGGTAAAATTAGATAGCACAATTCACTAGAATTTGTGAAGGAAAGGCAGGAGCAGCACACGCAACGGGTAAACCGAGCATGCTTAACCGGCATAGCTAGCAAATGGCAAGGTGCTCCTCCAAGATCTGGGGGTTAGCACGAATGGCAGCCATCGCAATCTCATCCGCGCGTGCGGCCGCGATTTGCTTCTCCGCTGCCAAATGCTCCTTGAGATCCTGGCTATACTACGCGCGCCATGGCTTAGAGTGGTGCTTATTTGGTGGAGGGGTCGGTGATTTGGGTGGAAGGTGTCGCGCTCGCCCCGGCGGTCGGGGCATGTGCGATGTGGAAGGAGGAGGAGGATGGGGGTCGGGTGTGGATTACCTGCCTGGATAGACGAGGCCGAGCAGCGTGAAGGAGGGTCGCCGACGAGGAGGCGACGCTGCAATCAAGGAGTGAAGGTTTCAACTTGGAAAGGAAGGCGGAAACAGGGGAAATGTGGCTTTTGGTAAGGGGAAGGGGGCGGGGAGGTAGATATTTCCGCAGAAGCCGAAAATTTGGAATCACTTCAGCAAAAAAACTGGCGCGCAAAGTGTCATCAGACATGGTCCCTTATTCAGAACTGTGTACGATATGTGAACATCACAAACGATTCAGATAGCTTAACCCGTATGTGATGAGTTTGAACATCAAAAATCTTGGTTCGAATTTCCATGGTTACAGTGGTCATCCACGTCATTGCATAATTTGGGTACACAAAGGAGACTACGGCACACCCACACTTCTTAATCGAGCAAGTTTAGCAATTAAACAGAGCTAGCTGACCTAAACATTACTCTAAAAAATTAAAGATCGGCGCTCTTAATTAAACAAAACAAAGAGTACTACTACGGCTGGTGCTCGTCGATCTCCGCCGCCGCCTCCATGTCCAGCTCGCGCCCGGCGGTCTTCTGGGGAAGGGGATCCATGGCATCCATCGCACCATACTCGGCAATCATCTCGACATCCGCATCTGCCAACTCTTTGGAAAAGGCCGCCACAAGCTGGGCTTGGGCGGACGCGATCTGGGATTGGACGGGCTTCGTCATCGCAAGGTATGCGGCGGAGGAACGAACAGCTACTCGAACGCTCTCAGCGACTGCCAGCTCTTCGGCCATGGGTTGCCGACCGTTGTCGGAGAATCTTCGTTTGATTTGTGCTGTGACCGCCAGGAGCTGGGCGTGGGCGGCCTCGACATGGTCGTGGGTGGCCTCCATCAGGGCTAAGGCCGCCGCTGCGGAACGGACAGCTACTATGCCGCTCTCGCCAGTTGCTATCCCCGAGGCAGATGTTGCTGCCGCCACCTGAGAAGCAACAGCGGCCGTTTGGGCTGCCTTTGTCGCCCGGTCGCAGATTGCGGCCGCGCTCATGCACCTTGTTAGATCACGCATGGCGGCTGCGGCCGTGCTCTCGCCGGAGTGGGCCACCGAAGTTTCCCTAACGACGCGGGTCCATGTGCCCATCTTTCACCGGCGACGATTGAACAGTGAAATGATATTTGGGGAGCGAGCTAGTGTGCTTGAGACGCCGGCTGTGGACTGTAGCCGACGCACCTTCTCGCGTAAGCCATAGGTGTACTATACACCAACGGTGCTCCAAGATATTTTGTGCTACATCTCACATGGTTGGTGATAATAAACTGTGTGTGATCTACTTGATTTTTCATCTTGATTTGAATTACATAATGGGGTCACAGCGGCAATGGGCGGTGTTTGAATTGCTAGACCTTTTATCTGGAGTGAACATGCAACTATATGTGTGTCGTAAAAGAATTGGAATTATTTAGGGTTCGTTTGAACATTTTACACATTAAATTGGTTTTCTAGCCATTTCAGGTGCACAATTCAAAATTAAACTAGATGCACATGCTCCGGTGCACCAACATGGGTTGTAAAATCATATATGTGTCCATGAGTTTATGCTTATCTCCCATGCAAGAAATGGAGATGAAATTCGAACACCACGGCACCGTGGCTCTCTGGCAAACGTCGACGTACTTGCTTTTGTAATTCTAGTAAATCCAAAATTCGTCTGAAATTCATGAAACTTGGCATGCTATCATGGAGCAGCATCAACATGCCGTGGTAAAAATTTTGTCCTATTTGAGGCAGGTTTGGGTATAAGCTTCTCATAAACCAGGGCTTATCACAACAAGTGTGATGGTTTCGGTAGGGAACGTTTCACCTTTCCAGACGAAACGATATCCGTTGCCTCTTCTTGATTTCAATTTTTTCCTAGTCTCAACATAGAACAACAGGAGTGTTGTGTCAATTTTTTGGACTTTTTGGGGTTCGCTTGGACATTTTTATATATTAACTGAGTTTTCTATGCGTTCATGTGCATAATTCAAATTTGAACTATAGGCACATGCTCTAATGCATATAAATTAGTTGAAAATTCAAATATGTGTCCTTGGTTGCTTGCTTAGGTCCCATGCAAGAAATGGGAATGAATGTCAAACACCCTGCCATCGTCACTCGAACGCAAACATTGAGATACCTGGTTTTAAATTCTAGTAAATCCAAAACTCGTCTGAAATTCATGAAACTTGGCATGCTATCATGGAGCGGCATCAACATGTTGTGGTAAATTTTTTGTCCCATTTGGGGCAGGTTTGGGTATATGCTTCTCACAAACCAGAGCTTCTCACAACAAGCATGATGGTTTCGGTAGGGAATGTCCCACCTTTGGAGACGGAATGATATTCATTGCCTCTTATTGCTTCCAAAAAAATTCTTGTGTCAACATAGAACAACAAGAGTGTTGTGTCATTTTTTGTGATTTTTTGGGGTTCGTTTGGATATTTTTATGCATTAATTGAGTTTTCAATGCATTTATGTGCATAATTCAAATTTGAACTACATGCACATGCTCCAGTGCATATAAATTGGTTGAAAATCAAATATGTGTCCTTGGGTGCATGCTTAGGTCCCATTCAAACACCAGGGAACTGTTGATTGCCGGCAAAACATTGAGATGCCTGGTTTTTAAATTCTAGTAAATCCAAAACTCGTCTGAAATTCATGAAACTTGGCATACTATCATGGAGTGGCATCAACATGTCGTGGTAAATTTTTTGTCCCATTTGGGGCAGGTTTGGGTATATGCTTCTCACAAACCAGAGCTTCTCACAACAAGCATGATGGTTTCGGTAGGGAACGTCCCACCTTTGGGGATGAAATGATATCCATTGCCTCTTATTGCTTTCTAATTTTTTTCTCATGTCAACATAGAACAAGAGGAGTGTTGTGTCAATTTTTGTGATTTTCCGGGGTTCATTTGGACATTTTATGCATTAACTAAGTTTTCAATGCATTTATGTGCATAATTCAAATTTGAACTACATGCACATGCTCCAGTGCATATAAATTGGTTGAAAAATCAAATATGTGTCCTTGGGTGATGTTGGGGAACGTAGTAATTTCAAAATAAATCCTACGCACACACAAGATCATGGTGATGCATAGCAATGAGAGGGGAGAGTATGTCTACGTACCCTTGTAGACCGAAAGCGGAAGCATTTATCAACGCGGTTGATGTAGTCGTACACCTTCATGGTCCGTCCCGATCAAGTACCGAACGTACGGCACCTCCGCGTTTAGCACACGTTCAGATCGATGATGTCCTTGCCTTCTTGATCCAGCAAGAGGGGCGAAGTAGTAGATGAGTTCCGGCAGCATGACGGCGTGGTGACGGTGTTGGTGAAGAACAATCTTTGCAGGGCTTCGCCTAAGCACTACGAAAACTATGATGGAGGATAAACTAGAGGGGACGGGGTTGGCGGCACATGGCTTTGTGTTTCTTTATCTCTCTTGGGTGCTAGCCCTACCCCTCTATTTATATGTTGAGCCTTGGGGTCGAAACTTGGAGTAAAAGCCTCCACAAAGTAGGTTTCACCCGAAAGGCAAGGGTCCTTCTCGGACTCCAGGGCCAGACGCCAGGGTTCCCGGTGTCTAGACCCAGATGCCAGGGACCCTGGCGTCTGGCCCCGGGACTCCGCAAAACTTCCTTTTGCGCTTTCCAAAAACCTTGTGGGCTTTCCCCTTTGGCCTAAATAAAGTGTTCTCATACCCAAACATTTCAGGAAACATCCGGAACCCCTTCTGGTGAATTCCGGAACCCTTCCGGAGACCAAACACTATTATCCCATATATCAAACTTTATCTCTGGACCATTCCGGAGTTCCTCGTCATGTCTGTGATCTTATCCGGAACTCCAAACAACATTTGGTTACCAACATTCATAACTCATATGGGTTTGAGAACTATGTAGACATGACCGAGACACTTCTCTCAATAACCAATAGAGGAACATGGATGCCCATATTGGCTCCTACGTATTCTACGAAGATCTTTATCGGTCGAACCGCATAACAACATACGTTGTTCCCTTTGTCATCGGTATGTTACTTGCCCGAGATTCGATCGTCGGTATCTCAATACCTAGTTCAATCTCGTTACCGGCAAGTCTCTTTACTCGTTTCGTAATACATCATCCTGCAACCAACTCATTAGCTACAATGCTTGCAAGGCTTATAGTGATGTGCATTACCGAGTGGGCCCAGAGATACCTCTCCGTCAATCGGAGTGACAAATCCTAATCTTGAAATACGCCAACTCAACAAGTACCTTCAGAGACACCTGTTGAGCACCTTTATAATCACCCAGTTAGGTTGTGACATTTGGTAGCACACAAAGTGTTCCTCCGGTAACTGGGAGTTGCGTAATCTCATAGTCATAGGAACATGTATAAGTCATGAAGAAAGCAATAGCAACATACTAAACGATCAAATGCGGAATGGGTCAAGTCAATCACATCATTCTCCTAATGATGTGACACCGTTAATCAAATGACAACTCATGTCTATGGTTAGGAAACATAACCATCTTTGATAAACAAGCTAGTCAAGTAGAGACATACTAGTGACACTCTGTTTGTCTATGTATTCACACATGTATCATGTTTCTGGTTAATACAATTCTAGCATGAATAATAAACATTTATCACGATATAAGGAAATAAATAATAACTTTATTATTGTCTCTAGGGCATATTTCCTTCAGTCTCCCACTTGCACTAGAGTCAATAATCTAGATTACACAGTAATGATTCTAACACCCATAGAGCCTTGGTGCTGATCATGTTTTGCTCGTGGAAGAGGCTTAGTCAACGGGTCTGCAACATTCAGATCCGTATGTATCTTGCAAATCTCGATGTATCCCACCTGGAGTTGATCCCGGATGGAGTTGATGTGTCTCTTGATGTGCTTGGTTCTCTTGTGAAATCTGGATTCCTTTGCCAAGGCAATTGCACCAGTATTGTCACAAAAGATTTTCATTGGACCCGATGCACTAGGTACGACACCTAGATCGGATATGAACTCCTTCATCCAGACTCCTTCATTCGCTGCTTCCGAAGCAGCAATGTACTCCGCTTCACATGTAGATCCCGCCACGATGCTCTGTTTAGAACTGCTCCAACTGACAGCTCCACTGTTCAATATAAACACGTATATGGTTTGCGATTTAGAATCGCCCGGATTAGTGTCAAAGCTTGCATCAACGTAACCATTTACGATGAGCTCTTTTTCACCTCCATAAACGAGAAACATATCCTTAGTCCTTTTCAGGTATTTCAAGATTTTCTTGACCGCTGTCCAGTGATCCACTCCTAGATTACTTTGGTATCTCCCTGCTAAACTAATAGCAAGGCACACATCAGGTCTGGTACACAGCATTGCATACATGATAGAGCCTATGGCTGAAGCATAGGGAACATCTTTCATTTTCTCTCTATCTTTTGCAGTGGTCGGGCATTGAGTCTTACTCAACTTCACACCTTGTAACACAGGCAAGAACCCTTTCTTTGCCTGATCCATTTTGAACTTCTTCAAAACTTTGTCAAGGTATGTGCTTTGTGAAAGTCCAATTAAGCGTCTTGATCTATCTATATAGATCTTGATGCCTAATATGTAAGCAGCTTCACCGAGGTCTTTCATTGAAAAACTCTTATTCAAGTATCCTTTTATGCTATCCAGAAATTATATATAATTTCCAATCAACAATATGTCATCCACATATAATATTAGAAATGCTACAGAGCTCCCACTCACTTTCTTGTAAATACAGGCTTCTCCAAAAGTCTGTATAAAACCATATGCTTTGATCACACTATCAAAATGTTATTCCAACTCCGAGAGGCTTGCACCAGTCCATAAATGGATCGCTGGAGCTTGCACACTTTGTTAGCACCTTTTGGATCATAAAACCTTCAGGTTGCATCATATACAACTCTTCTTCCAGAAATCCATTCAGGAATGCAGTCTTTACATCCATTTGCCAAATTTCATAATCATAAAATGCGGAAAAAGCTAACATGATTCGGACGGACTTAAGCATCGCTACTAGTGAGAAGGTCTCATCATAGTCAACTCCTTGAACTTGTCGAAAACCTTTTGCAACAAGTCAAGCTTTGTAGACAGTAACATTACCATGAGCGCGTGTCTTCTTCTTGAAGATCCATTTATTTCCGATGGCCTGCCGATCATCGGGCAAGTCAACCAAAGTCCACACTTTGTTCTCATACATGGATCCCATCTCAGATTTCATGGCCTCAAGCCATTTTGCGTAATCTGGGCTCATCATTGCTCCCTCATAGTTCATAGGTTCGTCATGGTCAAGTAACATGACCTCCAGAACAGGATTACCGTACCACTCTGGTGCGGATCTTTCTCTGGTTGACCTACGAAGTTTGGTAGTAACTTGATCTGAAGTTTCATGATCATCGTCATTAGCTTCCTCACTAATTGGTGTAGGTGTCACAGGAACTGGTTCTGTGATGAACTACTTTCCAATAAGGGAGCACGTACAGTTACCTCATCAAGTTCTACTTTCCTCCCACTCACTTCTTTCGAGAGAAACTCCTTCTCTAGAAAGGATCCGTTCTTAGCAACGAATGTCTTGCCTTCGGATCTGTGATAGAAGGTGTACCCAATAGTTTCCTTTGGGTATCCTATGAAGACACATTCTCCGATTTGGGTTCGAGCTTATCAGGTTGAAGCTTTTTCACATAAGCATCGCAGCCCCAAACTTTAAGAAATGACAACTTTGGTTTCTTGCCAAACCATAGTTCATAAGATGTTGTCTCAACGGATTTTGATGGTGCCCTATTTAACGTGAATGCAGCCGTCTCTAAAGCATAACCCCAAAACGATAGCGGTAAATCAGTAAGGGACATCATAGATCACACCATATCTAGTAAAGTACGATTACGACGTTTGGACACACCATTACGCTGTGGAGTTCCGGGTGGCGTGAGTTACGAAACTATTCCGCATTGTTTCAAATGTAGACCAAACTCATAACTCAAATATTCTCCTCCACGATCACATCGTAAAAACTTTATTTTCTTGTTACGATGATTTTCCACTTCACTCTGAAATTCTTTGAACTTTTCAAATGTTTCAGACTTATGTTTCATTAAGTAGATATACCTATATCTGCTCAAATCATCTCTGAAGGTGAGAAAATAACGATACCTGCCGCGAGCCTCAATATTCATCGGACCACATACATCAGTATGTATGATTTCCAACAAATCTGTTGCTCGCTCCATAGTTCCGGAGAACGGGGTTTTAGTCATCTTGCCCATAAGTCATGGTTCGCAAGTACCAAGTGATTCATAATCAAGTGATTCCAAAAGTCCATCGGTATGGAGTTTCTTCATGCGCTTTATACCAATATGACCCAAACGGCAATGCCACAAATAAGTTGCACTATCATTATCAACTCTGCATCTTTTGGCTTCAACATTATGAATATGTGTATCACTACTATCGAGATTCAACAAAAATAGACCACTCTTCAAGGGTGCATGACCATAAAATATATTACTCATATAAATAGAACAACCATTATTCTCAGATTTAAATGAATAACCGTCTCGCATCAAACAAGGTCCAGATATAATTTTCATGCTTAATGCTGGCACCAAATAACAATTATTTAGGTCTAAAACTAATCCCGAAGGTAGATGTAGAGGTAGCGTGCCGATGGCGATCACATCGACTTTGGAACCATTTCCCACGCGCATCGTCACCTCGTCCTTAGCCAGTCTTTGCTTAATCTGTAGTCCCTGTTTCGAGTTGCAAATATTAGCAACAGAACCGTATCAAATACCCAGGTGCTGCTGCGAGCTCTGGTAAGGTACACATCAATAACATGTATATCACATATGCCTTTGTTCACCTTTCCATCCTTCTTATCCGCCAAATACTTAGGGCAATTCTACTTCCGGTGACCAGTCTGTTTGCAGTAGAAGCACTCAGTCTCAGGCTTAGGTCTACACTTGGGTTTATTCTCCTGACCAGCAACTTGTTTGTTGTTCTTCTTGAAGTTCCCCTTCTTCTTCCCTTTGCCCTTTTTCTTGAAACTGGTGGTCTTGTTGACCATCAATACTTGATGCTCCTTTTTGATTCTACCTCCGCTGCCATTAGCATTGCGAAGAGATCGGGAATTGTCTTGTTCATCCCTTGCATATTATAGTTCATCATGAAGCTTTTGTAGCTTGGTGGCAGTGATTGAAGAACTCTATCAATGACACTATCAACAGGAAGATTAACTCCCAGTTGAGTCAAGTGATTATGATACCCAGACATTTTGAGTATATGTTCATCGACAGAACTATTCTCCTCCATCTTGCAGCTATAGAACTTATTGGAGACTTCATATCTCTCAATCCGGGCATTTTCTTGAAATATTAACTTCAACTCCTGGAACATCTCATATGTTCCATGACGTTCAGAACGTCGTTGAATTCCCGGTTCTAAGCCTTAAAGCATGGCACACTGAACTATCTAGTGGTCATCAGCTTTACTCTGCCAGGTGTTCTTAACGTCATCAGCAGCATCAGCAGCAGGCCTGGCACCCAGCGGTGCTTCCATGACGTAATTCTTATGTGCAGCAATGAGGATAATCCTCAAGTTACGGACCCAGTCCGTGTAATTGCTACCATCATCTTTCAACTTTGCTTTCTCAAGGAACGCATTAAAATTCAACAGAACAACAGCACGGGCCATCTATCTACAATCAACATAGACAAGCAAAATACTATCAGGTACTAAGTTCATGATAAATTTAAGTTCAATTAATCATATTACTTAAGAACTCCCACTTAGATAGACATCCCTCTGATCATCTAAGTGATCACGTGATCCAAATCAACTAAACCATGTCCGATCATCACGTGAGATGGAGTAGTTTTCAATGGTGAACATAACTATGTTGATCATATCTACTATATGATTCATGCTTGACCTTTCGGTCTCAGTGTTCCGAGGCCATATTTACATATTATAGGCTCATCAAGTTTAACCCGAGTATTACGCGTGTGCAAAACTGGCTTGCACCCGTTGTAGATGAACGTAGAGCTTATCACACCCGATCATCACGTGGTGTCTCGGCATGACGAACTTTGGCAACGATGCATACTCAGGGAGAACACTTTTACCTTGAAATTTAGTGAGAGATCATCTTATAATGCTACCGTGAAACAAAGCAGAGTAAGATGCATAAAGGATAAACATTACATGCAATCAATATAAGTGATATGATATGGCCATCATCATCTTGTGCTTGTGATCTCCATCTCCGAAGCACCGTCACGATCACCATCATCACCGGCGCGACACCTTGATCTCCATCGTAGCATCATTGTCATCTCGCCAACTTATTGCATCTACGACTATCACTACCGCTTAGTGATAAAGTAAAGCAATTACAGGGCGATTGCATTGCATACAATAAAGCGACAACCATATGGCTCCTGCCAGTTGCCGATAACTCGGTTACAAAACATGATCATCTCATACAACAAAATATAGCATCACGTCTTGACCATATCACATCAGAACATGCCCTGCAAAAACAAGTTAGACGTCCCCTACTTTGTTGTTGCAAGTTTTACGTGGTTGCTACGGGCTGAGCAATAACCGTTCTTACCTACGCATCAAAACCACAACGATAGTTCGTCAAGTTAGTGCTGTTTTAACCTTCACAAGGACCGGGCGTAGCCACACTTGGTTCAACTAAAATTGGAGAAACTGACACCCGCCAGCCACCAGTATGCAAAGCACGTCGGTAGAACCAGTCTCACGTACGCGTAATGTCAGCCTGGGCCGCTTCATCCAACAATACCGCCGAACCAAAGTATGACATGCTGGTAAGCAGTATGACTTGTATCACCCACAACTCACTTGTGTTCTACTCGTGCATATAACATCTACGCATAAAATTAGGCTTGGATGCCACTGTTGGGGAACGTAGTAATTTCAAAAAAAATTCTACGCACACGCAAGATCATGGTGATGCATAGCAACGAGAGGGGAGAGTATGTCTACGTACCCTCGTAGACCGAAAGGGGAAGCGTTTATCAACGCGGTTGATGTAGTCGTACACCATCACGATCCGTCCCTATCAAGTACTGAACGTACAGCACCTCCACGTTCAGCACACGTTCAGCTCGATGACGTCCTTGCCTTCTTGATCCAGCAAGAGGGGCGAAGTAGTAGATGAGTTCCGGCAGCACGACGGCGTGGTGACGGTGTTGGTGAAGAACAATCCTCACAGGGCTTCGCCTAAGCACTACGAAAACTATGACGGAGGATAAACTAGAGGGAACAGGGTTACCGGCACACGGCTTGGTGTTTCTTTATCTCTCTTGGGTGCTAGCCCTACCCCTCTATTTATATGTTGAGCCTTGGGGTCGAAACTTGGAGTAAAAGCCTCCACAAAGTCGGTTTCACCCGAAAGGCAAGAGTCCTTCTCGGACTCCAGGGCCAGACGCCAGGGTTACCGGCGTCTGGACCCAGACGCCAGGGACCCTGGCGTCTGGCCCCTGGACTCCGCAAAACTTCCTTTTGCACTTTCCAAAAACCTTGTGGGCTTTCCCCTTTGGCCCAAATAAAGTGTTCTCGTACCCAAACATTTCGAGAAACATCTGGAACCCCTTCCGGTGAATTCCGAAACCCTTCCTGTCACATCCCTAGTTCTAGTATGCACTAGGCTAGCCCTTCTTGTGTGCATCATGTTTAAATTTCTCAGAAACTTGAAATGGGGATGTTGAAACCCTAGCACTAAATGAGTTCAACTAGGTTCAAATAAACAATATTTTCAATGAACCCAGAATGCCCTTTAGAAAAGTTCATAATTTTTGGTAAAGGTGAAAACCTGTGGAAAAAATGATGCACATATTTCTAGGCCACTTCTGGACATTTGAATTAATTCATTATGTATTTGAATTTGGGCATTTAATTGCTATAATTATTTTAAATGCTCAAATAATTCTGAAACTAAATGTGGGTTGTTGGGAATAATTCAAAAGGTCCCCACAATTTATTTCAGGATTTATAGATGTGGTTTAGTATTATACTAAATCAAAATAGAGTTAAAGCAATAGAAACAGAAACTTAAATAGCAAAACAGAGAGAGGCAGTGAACTCACCCGTGCAACCCACCTCGTGGCCCAGCACGGTAGCTGAGGCCCAGCCCAACAGGCAGCCGACACGCCAGTCGTCGTCTTCCTCTCAGCAGTAGGATACCGAGCGTGTGGCCAACGCATGCGCTCCCTCCTCGCGCCACCTCCTGCCCACTTGCCTGCCTTTTGTCGGTGAGGGGATAAGCCCCGGAGCCGTCTAGATCGATCTCTCTCTCTCTCTCCTCGCTCTCTCTCCCCTCTGCAGCCTCAGCTCTAATGTAAGAGCATAATATCGAGGATTTAGTTTGGGAGGCCAGTTAATAGCCCCCGGTAGTGTTCGGCGACAGTCGGGGTCAAGCCATAAACATTTTGGCCAATGTTATGAACGGCCCATCATTTAACATAGTCATCGGATCGCTGACCAGTTTACGCTTATTTGTGAAAGTCAGTTTTCGGCTTTCTCCACTGAGGTGCTTAACCATGTGAGCTGGAAGCACAATCGCAGTGGTTCTCCCTTTGCACGCCTAGCCGAACAAAATGGAACGTAGGAAGCAAGTGCAGGAGCCGGGCAACCCAACTATTGACCGAAGACACAATTCGAAACCGATGCATATATAGCAATATCTAAGAATGTTTTTGCCGAATCCCTAAAGGTGTCCGGCGTTGCACTGCGAGACTAATGCTGGAAAAGCACAAATAGTTTAAAAGTGCCAAAAAGCTTGGAAAACCAAGAAACGTCAGTAAAAACATGACGTCCGAACAATATCAAGTGTTCGGTGCCAATCCGAAAGTTGGTCTTAGAAAAAAGAAGTGCTTCTGTTGTGCTTTAACATGATATATCCTATCTCAAGACTTCGAGCGGGTCAGCCTACGGCTTCAACCTCCTATCCCGAGGGCGGAGTACTTCTCATCAGGCCAGTTTAGCAAACTAAACTCTAGCGGCTTTGAGAGAGAAATTAGGCTCCCCGGCTAGTGACCGCACACTCGTGTCAAAAAAAGGAGTGATAAATAATAATAATAATAATAAAACTTTGCAACGACTAAGAAGAAGAACACTTATTATAAAACGGCTCAAATAAACTTAAGAGCCCCCAAGTGACTTGGGTAGAAGAATGATTGCATGTACCGAAGTACTTATATCATATCTATGTTCAACCGAACTTTAAACACGTCTTAACCGACCGTCAGCTTCTCCCTCTTCGGTCAAGGACCAAAAAGTGTTATGTACTCCATCGGTCGAGAATATCGACGGTGTTTCCAATAACCAGGCAATCAAGCCATAAGGCTGTAACAGACAAAGCACGCTCAGGGAACTTATGCTATATTACCGTGAAGTGTAAGAAGCATCTTTGAAGAAAATAGTACCCCCACCGATACCTTTCTTCGGTGCTCATTGTTATTATGAGACTTGTGCAATAGATTTTTTGTACTCATGAGTTCCGTTGTGTGCCGACCATCATTGAAAACTATAAGAGCGCTAGCTTTCGGCTTCACCCAGTCTGAGGTCCGGCTCGGGCGACCCGATCGTGACAATCGCAGAGGTGCTCCCTTTACTCCCTAGCCAAACAATCGGGAACGTAGGGGTAAACACAGGAGCGAGGCAACCCAGCTTGCAAATCGCTTAAGTCAATATGGTGCATATTGTGGCGTAATACACGAACAAGGAACGAAGCCGTACAAGTATAATCATATGCAAGTGGAAAAGCTTCATGAAGGAAGCCCCCAAATGAAGGTATTTGAATTTATGCGTCACAAACAAAGTTTGGACAAGGAAATTTTTTACAAGCAACTTTTTTCCAAAAAAGTATAATGCTTGGTCGAACCGAACGCAAGTTAGAAATTAAAGCTTTGAGCATGAAAGTGACTTAGCTGGTTAATGTGTTCGGTATTGATGACGCGGTCCGAGCTTGATGCGGGGCAAGGTTCCATCCCCCAAGCTGGTCCCGAGGTGGCGGAGCGGAGAGCTCGACACGCCGAAGTGGTGACATAGCACGGGCAATGTAGACCGGCAGAGTGACGCCGAAGTCCCCGGATCATTTTCCTGTGCACAAAAAATAGTGCAAACCGGAGATAATAGTAATAATGATGATTAAAAAATGTTGCATAATAAATAATTTATGCAAAGTGAGGAATAGAACAAATATGGCCTGGCGCCGAAGTCAATGTCGATGCAGGGCGTCGGCTTGATGTAGTAAAGGCGTGGCAAAGCCTGAATTCACAGGTCGGTCCGAGCTCCGGATGCGGCGTTCGCCGGACTATGTACGGAAACTGATCGAACCACCATGCGACCCTCGTTAATGCGGTCACCATTTGATAGACCTGTGTACATATCATGGACAAACCAGAGTAATAATTCCTTGGGAAAAATGAACCCAAACAAGCAAAAAATACTAGGATTAATAGCACCTGGTTTATTTGTTGTAGCAATCTGAAGGAAGGTGATTCCCCAAATTGAGACTCCCTCCGCACATCCATTGTCTGATGGGCGATAAAACAACGGCATGGCGATGCTGGTAAAGGTTGACTTGCCGAGGCAAAGCCCTCGGCCCGGCTAACGTGACGGAGCTGGTCGGCTAGTGACGCCGAAGTGTCTGGAGTAGGTTGATGAAGAGATGGCGAAGCCCCCAGTCCAGCCAAGATGTCGAAGCCTCGACGTCAGCCGATGAGTCGAAGTAGGTCGGCATGATGGACACCAGCTTGAAGAATCAATAGTGCGGCCCTGTCGATGCATGTCGTGACGTGGTCGATGCCGGCTTGATGAAGCGACCGTGCGGCGATGCCGGTATGCCCGCTCCGTGTAATCCGTGGGGCGGCGATGTTGATGATGATTTATCCTTCGCGATGCCGGACTCTTGTTCGGCTTGCCGAGATGATGATCCGAAGAAGTTGAGTTCGGCTAAAGTGACGACGTGTCTAGTGCAGGTCGGCAGCCGTGGAGTAATATTGCCGGACTGGTTTGACACCAGCATGATGTTGAAGATCATGTTCAAAAGATCTTAAAGTTAGTGGGATGTGTTCGGAACAAAACACAATACCCCATACAAAACTTTCTTCAAAAGGGATGTCCGAAATCCCATTCATAAAAAAGATGAACTCGGGTCGGATTCGTTTTCGCACAGAAAACAGATCCGAAAAGTGATGCACTAATCGGAAGGTTCCCGGAGTTTCGACGGTCGGATCGAGCTGAAATTTT
This sequence comes from Triticum dicoccoides, assembly GCF_002162155.2. NCBI lineage: Eukaryota > Viridiplantae > Streptophyta > Magnoliopsida > Poales > Poaceae > Triticum > Triticum dicoccoides. Next base: position 520,286,694 of record NC_041382.1, read on the forward strand.
GAGAGGTTGTAGATATAGGAATTCCAGAGCCGATCAACGGTTGGATCTTCCAAATGACGTCCGAGCTAGAAGCTGGACACCACGCCCTAAACTCATCCAAATTCCCATCCAAATTTGAAAGGGCTCCGATATATCGTGGATTGCCAGAGATTCCTCCATCGGAACTTGACGAAATTTTCCAAGGTTGTTATAGACTCAATTCCGCACAATTCCACCAAAGAAATCGTCAAAGCGATACTTGAGGAGGTGGTGGCGGCAGATACGAGTTCGCTGTCCAAAAAAAAACAGCACGGTCGCTTGAGGGCAATGTTGACGTTGAGCCCCTGAGCTCCATAGTTGATTCCTCCGTGATCTTGATAGAGATCGGAGTTGATGTTTGATGAAGGCCCTCGTCCGAACATGGTGATCCGAACACGGGGCGCAATTCTTGGTCGAACCAAGGTGACCAGTCGAACTGGTGAGGGAGACACCGAAGTCACAGTTGATCTGCCGGAGAGCCATCGATCCTTTTGTCGATCACATAGCGGAACTCTCAATGAAAGCACCAATGTCAGTGTCAAAACCGGCGGATCTCGGGTAGGGGGTCCCGAACTGTGCGTCTAAGGTGGATGGTAACAGGAGGCAGGGAACACGATGTTTTACCCAGGTTCGGGCCCTCTTGATGGAGGTAAAACCCTACATCCTGCTTGATTAATATTGATGATATGGGTAGTACAAGAGTAGATCTACCACGAGATCGGAGAGGCTAAATCCTAGAAGCTAGCCTATGGTATGATTGTATGTATATGATCTATCGACTAGCCTGGCCTCGGTTTATATAATGCACCATAGGCCTAGGATAACAAGAGTCCTAGCCGAATACGCCGGTGGGGAGGAGTCCTTGTCTTGATCGCCAAGTCTTGTGGAATATTCCTTGTATGCGGCAGCTGTCCGAACTGGCCCATGAGTATACGGCCCTGGGGGTCCTTGGCCCAATCTAATAGATCAGGAGATGATGTGGTGAGTACCCCCTAGTCCAGGACACCGTCAGTAGCCCCCTGAACCGGTCTTCAAGTTAGGGACGCTCCTCGATTCTTCCGAACTATTCTTCATCTTCGGTCGTCGGTCTTGAAAACTGGTTCAACAAATCTTCTCATCTTCGATCTTGAAGATCGCCGAAATGCATTCAGCGAGTTTACACGTCGGGTATGCGAGGAGCCCCCTTAAGTTTCTGGCCTTTATCTATGCCTTGTTATTTTTAAGCCACACCTCGGGTTTGAAATTGTTCCCGGGCGGCAGCGTCCTCTTGCGTCCGAGCTCCAACGCCGGACTGCATTCGAGGTATCTTTTGCAGCTGAGCACCAACGCCGGACCGCTTCCCAGCTCTAACACCGGAATGTATCCGAGCTCCAACGCTGGACTATGTATCCGAGCTCCAACGCTGGACAGTGTCCCAGCTCCAACACCGGACTATATCCAAGGTGTCATATCACCTTGGTTCAAAAAAGTTGAAGGAGTTTAGCCGAGCTTAATGCCGGAAATGCCCTCTATGGAGCCAGCCACTAGCGCCCGAGCTTTATGCCGGACTGCTTCCGAGGTGGTGCACCACCCCGACCGTGGGCCGATTTTTTGTCAATATTTTTTATTATTGCAATTTATTCTCTGCCGAGATATATGGCCAGTAGCCCTCAAGGTGTGTATCGGTCTAAAACCCGAGATGCACCTGAAGGATGACGTAAGACCGCTGATCCCAGTAGCCGCTGAGACTCGGGTTGATTTGCAAAATCGGCCTGAGGATCAAGTCCTAGCTCGGCAGAATACTTCGGGACACAAAAAGCGGCGTGCTTAGTCCTCGAGACTCAGGTTGGGTGCGGCCGACCAGCCCGAGGATCAAAATCTCCTCGGCAACTGTATTGCACTTAAAATTTTCTACATTGAACAGGCAATGCAGTAGCCCCCGAGACACTGGTCGGGTGGCAACACCAGATCAGGGGATCGATGTGCCCCTTTAATATTTGTAAATAATAAGGCCGAAGCCCAGTAGCCCCCGAGCCTTAATGCGGGCATGGGTGGCCGAATTAAGGATCGATATCCATAGTAAAATCACAAATTATGTGTAATGACTCTATGTATCCAAGTACTTTACGTCATTAATGCTTGGATCCACATTGTACAAAACTTTGTTGACCGACCATCGGCTTCCACCTCCTCGGCTAGTAGTCGAGGAGTGTTTGTCCTACTTTATAAAGCCTTTATGAGGGCAAAGGTTTACGACAAACAAGGCAATCTGGCCATACGGTTTTATGAACAAAGGTACGCAAAGAGATATGTTATATTACTGTTTAACATAAGAAAATGTCTTCCAAAGAAAATAGTCCCGCTATCGGTTCCTTTCTTTGGGTTGTCATGCTAAGCCTGATCATGCAGCCTCGGCTCTAATGTAAGAGCATAATATCAAGGATTTAGTTTGGAAGGCCAGTTAATAGCCCCCGGTAGTGTTCGGTGACAGTCGGGGTCAAGCCGTAAACACATCGGCCAATGTTATGAACGGCCCATCATTTAACATAGTCATCGGATCGCCGACCAGTTTACGCTTATTTGTGAAAGTTAGTTTTCGGCTTTCTCCACTGAGGTGCTTAACCATGTGAGCTGGAAGCACAATCGCAGTGGTTCTCCCTTTGCACGCCTAGCCGAACAAAATGGAACGTAGGAAGCAAGTGCAGGAGCCGGGCAACCCAACTATTGACCGAAGACACAATTCGAAACCGATGCATATATAGCAATATCTGAGAATGTTTTTGCCGAATCCCTAAAGGTGTCCGGCGTTGCACTGCGAGACTAATGCTGGAAAAGCACAAATAGTTTAAAAGTGCCAAATAGCTTGGAAAACCAAGAAACGTTAGTAAAAACATGACGTCCGAACAATATCAAGTGTTCGGTGCCAATCCAAAAGTTGGTCTTAGAAAAAAGAAGTGCTTCTGTCGTGCTTTAACATGATATATCCTATCTCAAGACTTCGAGCGGGTCAGCCTACAGCTTCAACCTCCTATCCCAAGGGCGGAGTACTTCTCATCAGGCCAGTTTAGCAAACTAAACTCTAGCGGCTTTGAGAGAGAAATTAGGCTCCCCGGCTAGTGACCGCACATTCGTGTCAAAAAAGGAGTGATAAATAATAATAATAAAACTTTGCAACGACTAAGAAGAAGAACACTTATTATAAAACGGCTCAAATAAACTTAAGAGCCCCCAAGTGACTTGGGTAGAAGAATGATTGCATGTACCGAAGTACTTATATCATATCTATGTTCAACCGAACTTTAAACACGTCTTAACCGACCATCAGCTTCTCCCTCTTCGGTCAAGGACCAAAAAGTGTTATGTACTCCATCGGTCGAGAATATCGACGGTGTTTCCAATAGCCAGGCAATCAGGCCATAAGGCTGTAACAGACAAAGCGGGCTCAGGGAACTTATGCTATATTACCGTGAAGTGTAAGAAGCATCTTCGAAGAAAATAGTACCCCCACCGATACCTTTCTTCGGTACTCATTGTTATCATGAGACTTGTGCAATAGATTTTTTGTACTCATGAGTTCTGTTGTGTGCCTACCATCAGTGAAAACTATAAGAGCGCTAGCTTTCGGCTTCACCCAGTCCGAGGTCCGGCTCGGGCGACCCGATCATGACAATCGCAGAGGTGCTCCCTTTACTCCCTAGCCAAACAATCGGGAACGTAGGGGTAAACACAGGAGCGAGGCAACCCAGCTTGCAAATCACTTAAGTCAATATGGTGCATATTGTGGCGTAATACACGAACAAGGAACGAAGCCGTACAAGTATAATCATATGCAAGTGGAAAAGCTTCATGAATGAAGCCCCCAAATGAAGGTATTTGAATTTATGCGTCACAAATAAAGTTTGGACAAGGAAATTTTTTACAAGCAACTTTTTTCCAAAAAAGTATAATGCTTGGTCGAACCGAACGCAAGTTAGAAATTAAAGCTTTGAGCATGAAAGCGACTTAGCTGGTTAATGTGTTCGGTATTGATGACGTGGTCCGAGCTTGATGCGGGGCAAGGTTCCATCCCCCAAGCTGGTCCCGAGGTGGCAGAGCAGAGAGCTCGACACGCCGAAGTGGTGACATAGCACGGTCAATGCAGACCGGCGGAGTGACGCCGAAGTCCCTGGATCATTTTCCTGTGCACAAAAAATAGTGCAAACCGGAGATAATAGTAATAATGATGATTAAAAAATGTTGTATAATAAATAATTTATGCAAAGTGAGGAATAGAACAAATATGGCCTGGCGCCGAAGTCAATGTCGATGCAGGGCATCGGTGTGATGTAGTAAAGGCGTGGCAAAGCCTGAATTCACAGGTCGGTCCGAGCTCCGGATGCGGCGTTCGCCGGACTATGTACGGAAACTGATCGAACTACCATGCGACCCTCGTTAATGCGGTCACCATTTGATAGACCTATCTACATATCATGGACAAACCAGAGTAATAATTCCTTGGGAAAAATGAACCCAAACAAGCAAAAAATACTGGGATTAATAGCACCTGGTTATTTGTTGTAGCAATCTGAAGGAAGGTGATTCCCAAAATTGGGACTCCCTCCGCACACCCATTGTCTGATGGGCGATAAAACTGCATGGCAATGCTGGTAAAGGTTGACTCGCCGAGGCAAAGCCCTCGGCCCGGCTAACGTGACGGAGCTGGTCGGCTAGTGACGCCGAAGTGTCCGGAGTAGTTTGATGAAGAGATGGCAAAGCCCCCGGTCCAACCGAGATGTCGAAGCCTCGACGTCAGCCGATGAGTAGAAGTAGGTCGGCGTGATGGACACCAGCTTGAAGAAGCAATAGTGCGGCCCTGTCGATGCAGGTCGTGACGTGGTCGATGCCGGCTTGATGAAGGGACCATGCGGCGATGCCGGTATGCCTGCTCCGTGTAATCCGTGGGGCGGTGATGTTGATGATGATTTATCCTTCGCGATGCCGGACTCTTGTTCGGCTTGCCGAGATGATGATCCGAAGAAGTTGAGCTCGGCTAAAGTGACGACGTGTCTAGCGCAGGTCGGCAGCCGTGGAGTAATATTGCCGGACTGGTTTGACACCAGCATGATATTGAAGATCATGTTCAAAAGATCTTAAAGTTAGTGGGATGTGTTTGGGAACAAAACACAATACCCCATACAAAACTTCCTTCAAAAGGGATGTCCGAAATCCCATTCATAAAAAAGATGAACTTGGGTCGGATTCGTTTTCGCACAGAAAACAGATCCGAAAAGTGATGCACTAATCGGAAGGTTCCCGGAGTTTCGACGGTCGGATCGAGCTGAAATTTTGAGAGGTGGTAGATATAGGAATTCCACAGCCGATCAACGGTTGGATCTTGCAAAGGACGTCCGAGCTAGAAGCTGAACACCATGCCCTAAACTCATCCAAATTCCCATCCAAATTTGATAGGGCTCCGGTATATCGTGGATTGCCAGAGATTCCTCCATCGGAACTCGACAAAATTTTCCAGTGTTGTTATAGACTCAATTCCGCACAATTCCGCCAAAGCAATCGTCAAAGCGATACTTCAGGAGGTGGTGGCGGCAGATACGAGTTCGCTGTCCAAAAAAATAGCACGGTCGCTTGACGGCAATGTTGATGTTGAGCCCCCGAGCTCCATAGATGATTCCTCCGTGATCTTGATAGAGATCGGAGTTGATGTTTGATGAAGGCCCTCGTCCGAACATGGTGATCCGAACACGGGGCGCAATTCTTGGTCGAACCAAGGTGACCAGTCGAACTGGTGAGGGATACGCCGAAGTCGCAGTTGATCTGCCGGCGAGCCATCGATCCTTTTATCGATCACACAGCGGAACTCTAAATGAAAGCACCAATGCCGGTGTCAAAACCGGCAGATCTCAGGTAGGGGGTCCCGAACTGTGCGTCTAAGGTGGATGGTAACAGAGGCAGGGAACACGATGTTTTACCCAGGTTTGGACCCTCTTGATGGAGGTAAAACTCTACGTCCTGCTTGATTAATATTGATGATATGGGTAGTACAAGAGTAGATCTACCACGAGATCGGAGAGCCTAAACCCTAGAAGCTAGCCTATGTTATGATTGTATGTATATGATCTATCGACTAGCCTGGCCTCGGTTTATATAATGCACCAGAGGCCTAGGATAACAAGAGTCCTAGCCGAATACGCCGGTGGGGAGGAGTCCTTGTCTTGATCGCCAAGTCTTGTGGAATATTCCTTGTATGCGGCAGCTGTCCGAACTGGCCCATGAGTATATGGCCCTGGGGGTCCTCGGCCCAATCTAATAGATCAGGAGATGACGTGGTGAGTACCCCCTAGTCCAGGACACCGTCAACGGTCATCGACACCGACCGCCGTACGCGCAGGCACAGCCGTCCCCTCGCCCTCAGGTCGTGTTCCCGAGCTCTGAATCCTCACGCCATTTCTCCAAGACGAAGGAACCAAGCCCGAACGGCCTGCATCATCGTTGCCATCATCTTCTTCAACCTCGGGTCGCCGAGATCGCCGGCGACCTTCCGACATCACCAGCCCCTCCCCGAGCTCGCCGAGGCCCCTTGCAACTGCTATGAGCCCCCGGTCATTTCCCCCTAACCCCGCCTCCGTTTGATTGCCGTAGCCGCCGCCCCCTTGCTAACAGCAGCCGCCGCCACACGGGCTTGTCACCGGCGAAGCCCCGGTGACTATTTGGTCATGGGCGTGCACCTGTTGTGCTTGCCGCGACACGTAGAGCACCCCCAGCGCCTCATCTTGCTTGTTTGTGAGCAGCGGCGCCGAACCAGACCGCACCCGAGCTCCGGTCGCCGCTAACGAACTCGCCGTTGTTGGTTCCGACCACCACAGGCCCGGCCACCACCACCGTTCGACGCGTGCCAGCGAGGGCTCTCCAACGAGCCCAAGCACACCTCGAACCGAGCCCTGTGGGCGATTCCCGAACACCTCCACCGCGTCTGGCCATGGCCAGCGGCCCAATTCCGGCGAAAACACCATTAGGCACTAACCTAATGACCCCCTGGCTCCATGACAGGTGGGGCCAGCCCCTGTTAAGTTTTGTTTTAGGTTAAACCTAATCACTAATTAGCTTTGTTTCAATGACATGTGGGTCCCGCATGTCAGGTTTGACTCTGGTCAAGTCTATTGACTGGCTGATGTCACACTAACATAATGCTGATGCAGTAATCACTTTTCTGGATTTTCAATAAATCTAAACGATTTATTAATTTCAGAAAAATGTCCTAAACTTCTAAAAATCATAGAAAATCGACCGTAGCTTGAAATTAAATAAATTATATATGAAAAATTATCAGAAAAATCCAATCTATCCATCTGTACCATTTTCATGCATGTTAGAACAACTTATGGCTGCTGTTTAGGCCAAATCATATAAAGGGCATTTAAACCCTCACATATGGAGTTTGAATTTGAACCTAGGGTTCAAACCAACTCCATTTAACATGTTGCTAGTTGCATTAGCTCAAAACACAGCATATTGACATGTCATGATCCTGCATCATATTGTGCATTGCATTGATTGTGCTCTTCTTCTGTGTTGCCGATATTTGTCCCCTCTTGATAGACGTGCTTCCGACGATGAGTTCGATGACACCGATGAAGAGTTATAATATCTTCAGAAGTGCTAGGCAAGCAAAACCCCCTTGTTCATTTCGATACAATCCCACTCTCTCGCTCCTGCTCTCTTTTACTGCATTAGGACAACAACGATTCAACTGTTACATGCTGCGGTAGTTGAACCCCTTTCCTCTGCATGACCTGTCATTGCCACAGTAAATAGATGAAACCAACTAGTATGAGTAGGAATTGTTTGAGCCCTGATGTGCCTACTCATTCATGCTTGTTGTCATGCCTGCTACTTCTTAGAGTTGAGTCAGGTCTGATTCATCGGGAATGAATTGGAACGTGGTGAACATGTCCTACCATTGAGAGCTAATTGTGTGAACACGATTTGGTAAAGGTAGCGGTGAGAGGCCATGTAGGAGTACATGGTGGGTTGTCTCATTGCAGCCGATCTCAGGAACTGAGTTCTGTGTTTGTGATCCATGAACAGTTATTACCACACATTGGGTTCCAGTAACTTGGCCCCTCTCGGCTTATTAATCAACTCGATCTTTGTCCAGGAGTTGCAACTAGTTTCTGGTGTTTGTAGGTAGTGTTAGTAGTCTACCAAGTGGCACACGGTACAGGTGGGCTTGGGACAGAGTAGGCACAGTGGCACGGTGTACCAAGTGGCACCCAGATGGTGGGCTTGGGAACCCTGCACACGTCGTTTGGGGCCGTGAGCGACACCCCAGCCGGATCTCCTTGCGGATGGAACCCGAATAGTCGATAAACCTGGACGAGAGACTTGTGTGGTTAATCAGGTCATGGACGACACCCTTGCCCGGCTTCCGTTTGAAGGTTGCCGAGGTACATGATGTGTACATGGCGATAAGTAGCGAGAGCATGTGTGAACAAGTACACCATTGCAAGGTTATCATTATCTATTCCAATAGCCAGATTCCTCGGATATGGAAACTTGGACCCCTTGCATAGTTCATAGACAAGTGAAAGTGGATACTCTAAAATGCGCAAGATAAGTGTGAGTGCTATGGATGGCCTTCTCGCAGGGAGACGGGAGCGGATCCATAGTGGTGTATTGGTATGGTGAATTTGTGGACTCGTGTGCGCCACCTCAAAAGAGTTACTTGCAGTCGTAGTTTAGGCTAGCCACTGAGTCAAAGTTGGCTTGCTGCAGTTAAACTCCACCACCCCCTTTGTTAATACCAATGCATATGTAGTTTGTTCTGATGTAAGTCTTGCTGGGTACATTTGTACTCACGTTTGCTTAATTTATGTTTTTGTAGAGAGACTTCAGTCTCGCTAGTAGTTCCACATGGACTTCGACGTTTAGCTTGATACCTCAGCTACGATCTTGTGCCCTCGGCAGGATCTAGTAGCTAGCCAGGCTTCTTAGCCTTTTCCATTTGTAGATGTCAGTACTTAGACATATTAAGCTTCCGCATGTGCTTTGACTTGTATGCTCTGAATGTTAGGTCATGAGACCCATGTTTGTATTATCTCGCTCCTCGGAGCCTAATGAATAAATACTTGAGTCGTAGAGTTATGTTGTGATGCCATGTTGTATTTACACATATCGAGCATATTGTGTGTATGATTGAAATGCTTGGTATGTGTGGGATCCGACAACCTAGTTGTTCATCCTTGGTAGCCTCTCTTATGGGGAAATGTAGTCTTGTGCTTCCATGAGCCATAGTAGTCCGCTACAGCCCGGTTCACCGGAGACCTGCTAGCCCAGCACTACTGCTCCGGAACACTTGACTGGCCGACATGTGATTCACTTCGTTCCTGTGTCTGTCCCTTCGGGGAAATGTCACGCGGTGACATCCGGAGTCCTGCCTAGCCTGCTACAGCCCGGTTCACCGGAGTCCTGTTAGCCCAGTGCTACAGCCCGGATTCGCAGGCTGGTGACCGACATGCTTGATGTTGATTCATGTATGCCTGTTTCCATAAGTTCGTGCAACTTTGGTTTCACGACTAGTCATGTCGGCCCGGGTTCTCTGTCATATGGATGCTAGCGACACTATCATATACGTGAGCCAAAAGGCGCAAACGGTCCCGGGCAATGGTAAGGCGACACCCGTGGGAATACCGTGTGTGAGGCCGCAAAGTGATATGAGGTGTTACCGGCTAGATCGATGTGACTTGGAATCGGGGTCCTGACAGCTTTTGTATCATAGCTTGACTGCCTGTAGGATTTCCAAGCCAAGCTGGTCGAAGTCGTGTCTAGAAATGCTTTAGTTATATAAGGGAATTGATTGTGGATGGGAACGTAAGGCTCTTTTTACTCCTTTACCTTATGCCCTTCTACTCTGAGTCAACCTCTTCTTTTCTATGGGGGTTAAGAACTAGGCTTCTCTTCCATTTCTCAGGATGACGTGTTACTAAACCGTAGTTGCCTAGGATTGTTGAGTTCAAGCCTTAGTTCAGTTCCTACTACTTCCACATGTTCATAGATGGCATGAGAACCTTGATATTGTGATGTTGAGTGGTTATGCCACCATTTTTGCAGGATGTCTCAAATAATTTTGAGCATTTATAGTTGTTATGATGTCCGAGTCATCCCAGGTTTCTAAACAGTCTGATGCATCTGCAAATCCCTTCCTCCCGTTCCTGATGTCCTTTTGGGCTAGATTAAGCACACTAATCGGTGAGTTGAGGTACTCTATTGCCTCGACATATATGTTGGAGTTGTTATTGTGACACCAGGGTATCTTAGAGTTAGTAATCTAGCCATCTTTGGTGTTCCCAGTGTGATGATTCTGGCCACCATTCTCGAAAGCATCTCGTGATGTTATTTAGTTAGTAGGTATTTTATTTTCGGGTCCTTGGACCCAAGATTCATTCTACTTACCTCATGTTGATAGTGTTTGCTAGTTCCTTTAGGATATTAGTAACCTTGTGATCGTCCTCGAGGTCTGTGGTATATCATTCTTCCAATACCATGAGCCAATATGGCAGAAGTTATTTGAACCAAAAGATCACAACTAGAGTACTCTTGATGAGTTCTCCATCATATGTTGTGATTCTGCCAGTTCTATCTTTCCGCATGGGTTATCCGGAAGAAACCTGTTGAACTTAGTTCGACATACTAATCTATGCATCCACAACTCAAAATGTTATATGTTCCTTGAGTTGACCCTCTTCAGCTGTATTCTGATCCTAGTCTATCAATTGATAGTCAGGAATAGTTGTGCATTCATGTTCATCGATGCCTATTATTCTTGTGGTCTGTCAAGCCATTCTATTCCGGAATGACTAGGAGAAACAAACTCCAGTACCTTGTCCACTTCGAGGATTGGCTCAAAGTAGTTGTATGCCATGGATCAAAATGCCAATCCAGCTTTTGTTGTGTTCTACCTTGGAGTGTTACCATCTTTATGTCAAGAATGTCTTGAGAATTACACCACCTCTTACGAATTCTTCATGGAGTGATACTTCTCACCATCATCATTCATTCCTTGGTCCTCGTGTTGTTGTAACCGGAATGCCGACAAGTGAATTGTGATGTGTGAAATCAATACTCCGAGCAACTCGTTGCTTGGTAGTAAATGGACAATATTCTCATTCTTAGTGTGTTGGTTATTGAACTACCATTCTAAGATTGATCTTGCTACCTAGTCCATATTTCCTGGTGCACTCTTCGATCAATGAGTTAGGATTGTGTCAATCCCTCGCTCCCTTGATCATATCGTCTTGCCCTGAAAAGCAAGATTGATCTTGAGCTTAGTAACATATCGGTGGTTCGTGATTTTCCAAATATCTTCTCGGAAGTATTACTTGGTTATCACCTGGCCGCTATGTTGAGTTCGTGATCAAGTTGATTTTTCTATAAACCACTATTTCTCCAAGAATCTGTGTTGGATACCCTGAAATAGTTGGTTAAGCTAAATGACAACTTGGAGAGTTGGAATATGATATCTTGTCCAACTTAGTTCATCCCAAAGGGATATCCTTGTGTTTTGATAGTTGTTGAAGCAAGATGATATCTTCATCAATTGGTCCTCGTGATCAGTTGCTGGGTCTATCATCTTGTCAAAACTTTGACTTGAATATGGGCTATCGTCAAGTCAAATCAGAACCAACGATGTTTGTAATGTTGTCTTACTCGTGGTTGATCCCTCGAGCATACACCATTACATCTTTTGGTCTGACCAATGCTATCACCGTGTTCACATGATGGTGGAAGTCCAGTGATATGGAAATTCTGATGAGTTGTTGTTGAGCCCATCAGCAGCATTTTGTCTCCCCCATGATTCATGTTGAACATCAACCTAGTATTGGAAACTTTGTAAGCAATGCCTTCGTGTTCCATTCATGAAGCTTATGCTTGGATAGAAGAAGTGACTTCCTCAAATTCATGTGCATTTGGAGCAAGTTGCCGCCATGAGTTCGAGAAAGATTGTTTTGTTTCCTCTGGTACCATCCCAAGTTAGTTATGCATGTGCGAATGTATTCTATGGTTTGGTAGATTAATTACCTCCACTTCATATGTATTTCCTAGCACACCAAGCCACTGATTGATTTGTTCAAGGAGAAGAAGTTCCTTCTTAAGAGCATGCCTTATGCAAGGACTTTGTTATCCTCGATGATGGTTCCCCACCTGAACTCGGTAGTGTTTTTATTATAAGACTACTACGTGGTCATGCTTGTCTGGGACAACATGTTGACATGTGTTAGTAGAACCAGCTCATGTTTTGGAGCTTACTACCATAGTCCATTTCCCGAGAATCTCGCAACGCCATCTCATCGATTTGTGTTGCAAACTTTCTTTCCAGACACATTGTCTGAATTATCCTGTTCACAACTAGATTTGAATCTCAGGAAGATATGATGGTTGGAACTTCTTCCGAGAACTATGATATAGGTTCCAGTGGAGTGGACACACCTAGCTGGAAGCACTGTTGTTGTCGTATCTTGATTAAGCCATTTGGTCACCTCCCATGAGGATTTCGCATGACTTATTCTTGAAGTTGTTCCTTAGGGATCCTTGTGCTCTCAGTTTCTTCGATGATTCTATAACCATTGGAACGTCGGAAACACTCTCGACTGTTGAGTTCTTCCCCAGTTACCAGAATCATTCCCAACATTTGCATTTTGTTCCTAGCTTGCACCTCAGTAGTTGTTGTTCAGGATCATCTTCAAAAGTGGACTTACCATGGGTCCCATCCATCTCCGATGATAAGCAAATCATCCATTACGTTGTCTTCAACAAGGTAGTCCATATCGTCCACCTAGCCCGAGTATGTCAGTCTTTCGAACTCCTTCAAATGACCCATTAAGAATTGCCTCAGGCTGGTATGAATAGTTTCAATGATCTATGGATCAAAAGTAATTCTTTTTGCCACTTAAGGGAATAATTCTACGAGTCACCTCCCCTAAGGTGCCCCATTATGGAATCATGGCAATTATTTCATCGCTATCTTGAGATCATGCACCACCCTCTTCAGCGTGGGATTTTTGCCTACCCAGTAGAACCTTGTCATATACCTTTTCCATCACTCCTAATCTGTGTTTCATGTCTCAGCTCAAGAGATGTTCTAATGTCTCACTCCATGAGTTGATCTTGAGTGCTCGTTCTTCGAGGAAATCGTTTCCTGTAGAGCTTCCTTCTGTCGTCATCGTGTTGGATGAAGATCTCGAAAGCAAAGACGTCAAGGTCAATATGAAGCAATGAATCAACATCCTCGAGAAGGACATCTGGATCGTGAAGATTGTGTTAGCTTGTGTCGCCCTGTCTTCTTACCTCATGACTTGAATCTCGGGACGAGATTCTTGTTTAGTAGGGGTGAGTTGTCACATCCCTAGTTCTAGTATGCACTAGGTAGCCCTTCTTGTGTGCATCATGTTTAAATTTCTCAGAAACTTGAAATGGGGATGTTGAAACCCTAGCACTAAATGAATTCAACTAGGTTCAAATAAATAATATTTTCAATGAACCCAGAATGCCCTTTAGAAAACTTCATGATTTTTGGTAAAGGTGAAAACCTCTGGAAAAAATGATGCACATATTTCTAGGCCATTTCTAGACATTTGAATTAAATCATTATGTATTTGAATTTGGGCATTTAATTGCTATAATTATTTTAAATGCTCAAATAATTCTGAAACTAAATGTGGGTTGTTGGAAATAATTCAAAAGGTTCCCACAATTTATTTCAGGATTTATAGATGTGGTTTAGTATTATACTAAATCAAAACAGAGTTAAAGCAATAGAAACAGAAACTTAAATAGCAAAACAGAGAGAGGAAGTGAACTCACCCGTGCAACCCACCTCGTGGCCCAGCACTGTAGCTGAGGCCCAGCCCAGCAGGCAGCCGACACGCTAGTCGTCATCTTGCTCTCGCCAATAGGATACCGAGCGCGTGGCCGACGCACGCGCTCCCTCCTCGCGCCACCTCCTACCTCCTTGCCTGCCTCGTCAGTGAGGGGATAAGCCCCGGAGCCGTCTGGATCGATCTCTCTCTCTCTCTCCTCGCTCTCTCTCCCCTCCCCTGTCTCTCTCACACGCGTCCATCGAGCGCGGTCGTTGACACCGGCCGTCGTACGCGTAGCCACAGTCGTCCCCTCGCCCTCCGTTCGTGTTCCCGAGCTCTGAATCCTCACGCCATTTCTCCAAGACGAAGGAACCAAGCCTGGACGGCCTGCATCGCCGTTGCCATCGTCTTCTTCAACCTCGGGTCGCCGAGATCGTCGGCGACCTTCCGACATCACCAGCCCCTCCCCGAGCTCGCCGAGGCCCCTTGCAACCGCTGTGATTCCCCGGTCATTTCCCCCTAACCCCGCCTCCGTTTGATTGCCATAGCCACCGCCCCCCTTGCTAACAGCAGCCACCGCCACACGGGCTCGTCGTCGGCGAAGCCCCGGTGACCATTTGGTCACGGGCGTGCACCCGTTGTGCTTTCCACGACCCGTAGAGCACCCCCAGTGCCTCTTCTCGCTCGTTTGTGAGCAGCAGCACCGAACCAGACCGCACCCGAGCTCCGGCCACTGCTAACAAACTCACCGTCGTCGGTTCCGGCCACCACAGGCCCGGCCACCACCACCGTTCGACGTGCGCCAGCGAGGGCTCTCCAACGAGCCCAAGCACACCTCGAACCGAGCCCTCTGGGCGATTCCCGAACACCTCTGCCGCGTCTAGCCATGGCCAGCGGCCCAATTCCGGTGAAAACGCCATTAGGCACTAACCTAATGACCCCCTGGCTCCATGACAGGTGGGGCCAGCCCCTGTTAAGTTTTGTTTTAGGTTAAACCTAATCACTAATTAGCTTTGTTTCAATGACATGTGGGTCCCGCATGTCAGGTTTGACTCTGGTCAAGTCTGTTGACTGGTTGATGTCACACTAATGTAATGCTGATGCAGTAATCACTTTTCTGGATTTTCAATAAATCTAAACGATTTATTAATTTCAGAAAAATGTCCCAAACTTCTAAAAATCATAGAAAATCGACCGTAGCTCGAAATTAAATAAATTATATATGAAAAATTATCAGAAAAATCCAATCTATCCATATGTACCATTTTCATGCATGTTAGAACAACTTATGGCTGCTGTTTAGGCCAAATCATATAAAGGGCATTTAAACCCTCACATATGGAGTTTGAATTTGAACCTAGGGTTCAAACCAACTCCATTTAACTTGTTGCTAGTTGCATTACCTCAAAACACATCATATTGACATGTCACGATCATGCATCATATTGTGCATTGCATTGATTGTGCTCTCCTTCTCTGTTGCCGGTAATTGTCCCCTCTCGATAGACGTGCTTCCGACGATGAGTTCGATGACACCGATGAAGAGTTATAATATCTTCAGAAGTGCCAGGCAAGCAAAACCCCCTTGTTCATTCCGATACAATCCCACTCTCTCTCTCCTGCTCTCTTTTACTGCATTAGGACAACAACGATTCAACTGTTACATGCTGCGGTAGCTGAACCCCTTTCATCTGCTGACCTGTCATTGCCACAGTAAATAGATGAAACCCACTAGTATGAGTAGGAATTGTTTGAGCCCTGACATGCCTACTCATTCATGCTTGTTGTCATGCCTGCTACTTCTTAGAGTTGAGTCAGGTATGATTCATCGGGAATGAATTGGAACGTGGTGAACATGTCCTACCGTTGAGAGCTAAGTGTGTGAACACGATTTGGTAAAGGTAGCGGTGAGAGGCCATGTAGGAGTACATGGTGGGTTGTCTCGTTGCAGCCGATCTCAGGAACTGAGTTCTGTGTTTGTGATCCATGAACAGTTACTACCACACATTGGGTTCCGGTAACTCAGCCCCTCTCGGCTTATTAATCAACTCGATCTTTGTCCAGGAGTTGCAACTAGTTTCTGGTGTTTGTAGGTAGTGTTAGTAGTCTACCAAGTGGCACCCGGTACAGGTGGGCTTCGAACATACTAGGCACAGTGGCATGGTGTACCAAGTGGCACCCGGATGGTGGGCTTGGGAACCCTGCACACGTCGTTTGGGGCCATGAGCGACACCCCGGCCGGATCTCCTTGCGGATGGAACCCGAATAGTCGCTAAACCTGGACGAGAGACTTGTGTGGTTAGTCAGGTCGTGGACGACACCCTTGCCCGGCTTCCGCTTGAAGGTTGCCGAGGTACATGATGTGTACATGGCGATAAGTGGCGAGAGCGTGTGTGAACAAGTACACCCCTGCAGGGTTATCATTATCTATCCGAATAGCCGGATTCCTCGGATATGGAAACTTGGACCCCTTGCATAGTTCATAGACAAGTGAAAGTGGATACTCTAAAATGCGCAAGATAAGTGTGAGTGCTATGGATGGCGTTCTCGTAGGGAGACGGGAGCGGATCCAGAGTGGTGTATTGGTATGGTGAATTTGTGGACTCATTTGCGCCACCTCAAAAGAGTTACTTACAGTCGTAGTTCAGGCTAGCCACTGAGTCAAAGCTGGCTTGCTGCAGTTAAACTCCACAACCCCCTTTGGTAATACCGATGCATATGTAGTTTGTTCTGATGTAAGTCTTGCTGGGTACATTTGTACTCACGTTTGCTTAATTTATGTTTTTGCAGAGAGACTTCAGTATCGCTAGTAGTTCCACGTGGACTTCGATGTTTAGCTTGATACCTCAGCTACGATCTTGTGCCCTCGGCAGGATCTGGTAGATAGCCAGGCTTCTTAGCCTTTTCCATTTGTAGATGTCTGTACTCAGACATATTAAGCTTCCGCATGTGCTTTGACTTGTATGCTCTGAATGTTGGGTCATGAGACCCATGTTTGTATTATCTCGCTCCTCGGAGCCTAATGAATAAATACTTGAGTCGTAGAGTTATGTTGTGATGCCATGATGTATTTACACATATCGAGCATATTGTGTGTATGATTGAAATGCTTGGTATGTGTGGGATCCGACAACCTAGTTGTTCATCCTTGGTAGCCTCTCTTATGGGGAAATGTAGTCTTGTGCTTCCATGAGCCATAGTAGTCCGCTACAACCCGGTTCACCGGAGTCCTACTAGCCCAGCACTACTGCTCCGAAACACTTGACTGGCCGGCATGTGATTCACTTCGTTCCTGTGTCTGTCCCTTCGGGGAAATGTCACGCGGTGACATCCGGAGTCCTGCCTAGCCTGCTACAGCCCGGTTCACCGGAGTCCTGTTAGCCCAGTGCTACAGCCCGGATTCGCACGCTGCTGACCGACATGCTCGATGTTGATTCATGTATGCATGTCCCCGTAAGTTAGTGCCACTTTGGGTTCACGACTAGTCATGTCGGCCCGGGTCCTCTGTCATATGGATGCTAGCGACACTATCATATAGGTGAGCCAAAAGGCGCAAATGGTCCCGGGCCATGGTAAGGCGACACCCGTGGGAATACCGTGCGTGAGGCCGCAAAGTGATATGAGGTGTTACCGGCTAGATCGATGTGACTTGGAATCGGGGTCTTGACACTTTCGGATGAAGGCAATATGCCCTAGAGGCAATAATAAAGTTATTATTTATTTCCTTATTTCATGATAAATGTTTATTATTCATGCTAGAATTGTATTAGCCAGAATCATAATACATGTGTGAATACATGGACAAATAGAGTGGCACTAGTATGCCTCTACTTGACTAGATCATTAATCGAAGATGGTTGAGTTTCCTAGCCATGGACATGAGTTGTCATTTGAATAAAGGCATCACATCATTAGGAGAATGATGTGATTGACTTGACCCATTCCATTAGCTTAGCACTTGATCGTTTAGTATGTTGCTATTGCTTTCTTCATGACTTATACATGTTCCTATGACTATGAGATTATGCAACTCCCGTTTACCAGAGGATAACTTTGTGTGCTACCAAACGTCACAACGTAACTGGGTGATTATAAAGGTGCTCTACAGGTGTCTCCGAAGGTACTTGTTGGGTTGGCGTATTTCGAGATTAGGATTTGTCACTCCGATTGTCAGAGAGGTATCTCTAGGCCCACTCGGTAATGCTCATCACTATAAGCCTTGCAAGCATTGTAACTAATGAGTTACTTACAGGATGATGTGTTACGAAATGAGTAAAGAGACTTGCCAGTAACGAGATTGAACTAGGTATTGAGATACCGACGATCGAATCTCGGGCAAGTAAAAATACTGATCACAAAGGGAACAACGTATGTTGTTATGCGGTTTGACCTATAAAGATCTTCGTAGAATATGTGGGAGCCAATATGAGCATCCAGGTTCCGCTATTGTTTATTGGCCGGAGACGTGTCTCGGTCATGTCTACATAGTTCTCGAACCCGTAGGGTCCGCACGCTTAAAGTTTCGATGACGATTTGTATTATGAGTAATGTGATTTGTTGTACCGAAGGTAGTTCGGAGTCCCGTATGAGATCGGAGACATGACGAGGAGTCTCAAAATGGCCGAGACGTAAAGATCAATATATTGGACGACTATATTCGGACATCGGAAAGGTTCCGAGTGATTCAGGTATTTTTCGGAGTACTAGAGAGTTACAGGAATACGGGGAAATAGTATTGGGCCTTAATGGGCCTTAGTGGGAAGGAGAGGCAGCAACCAGGAGGTGGCGCGCGCCCCTCCCAAGCCCAATCCGAATTGGACAAAGGGTTTGGGGCGCAGCCCCCCTCTCCCTTCCTTCTCCACTCCCCTCCTTTCCCCCCTTCTCCTAGTTAGACTAGGAAAGGAGGAAACCTACTCCTACTAGGAGTAGGAATCCTACTCCCTTGGCGCGCCCCTCCTAGGGCCGGCCTCCTCCTCCCTTGCTCCTTTATATACGGGGAAAGGGGGAACCCCAAGACACACAAGTTGATTTGTTGATCTCTCCCAGCCATGTGTGGTGCCCCCTTCACCATATTCCACCTCGGTCATATCGTAGTGGTGCTTAGGTGAAGCCCTGCTTCGGTAGCAACATCATCACCGTCATCACGCCGTCGTGCTGACAGAACTCTCCCGTGAAACTCTGCTGGATTGGAGTTCGCGGGACGTCATCGAGCTGAACGTGTGCTGAACTCGGAGGTGACGTACGTTCGGTACTTGATCGGTCGAATCGTGAAGACGTATGACTACATCAACCGCGTTGTGCTAACGCTTCCGCTTTCGGTCTACGAGGGTACATGGACAATACTCTCCCCTCTCATTGCTATGCATCACCATGATCCTATGTGTGCATAGGAAATTTTTGAAATTACTACGTTCTCCAACAATGGCATCCGATCCTGGTTTTATGCGTAGATGTTATATGCACGAGTAGAACACAAGTGAGTTGTGGGCGATACAAGTCATACTGCTTACCAGCATGTCATACTTTGGTTCACCGGTATTGTTGGAGGAAGCGGCCTGGACCGACATTATGCGTACGCTTACGCGAGACTGGTTCTACCGACGTGCTTTGCACACAGGTGGCTGGCGGGTGTCAGTTTTTCCAACTTTAGTTGAACCGAGTGTGGCTACGCCCGGTCCTTGAGAAGGTTAAAACATCACTAACTTGACAAACTATCGTTGTGGTTTTGATGCGTAGGTAAGAACGGTTCTTGTTCAGCCCGTAGCAGCCACGTAAAACTTGCAACAACAAAGTAGGGGACGTCTAACTTGTTTTTGCAGGGCATGTTGTGATGTGATATGGTCAAGACGTGATGCTATATTTTGTTGTATGAGATGATCATGTTTTGTAACCGAGTTATCGGCAACTGGCAGGAGCCATATGGTTGTCGCTTTATTGTATGCAATGCAATCGCCCTGTAATTGCTTTACTTTATCACTAAGCGGTAGTGATAGTCGTAGAAGCAATAAGTTGGCGAGATGACAATGATGCTACGATGGAGATCAAGGTGTCGCGCCGGTGATGATGGTGATCGTGACGGTGCTTCGGAGATGGAGATCACAAGCACAAGATGATGATGGCCATATCATATCACTTATATTGATTGCATGTGATGTTTATCTTTTATGCATCTTATTTTGCTTAGTACGATGGTAGCATTATAATATGATCTCTCACTAAATTTCAAGGTATAAGTGTTCTCCCTGAGTATGCACCGTTGGAAAGTTCTTCGTGCTGAGACACCACGTGATGATCGGGTGTGATAGGCTCTACGTTCAAATACAACGGGTGAAAAACAGTTGCACACGCGGAATACTTAGGTTAAACTTGACGAGCCTAGCATATGCAGATATGGCCTCGGAACACTGAGACCGAAAGGTCGAGCGTGAATCATATAGTAGATATGATCAACATAGTGATGTTCACCATTGAAACTACTCCATCTCACGTGATGATCAGACATGGTTTAGTTGATATGGATCACGTGATGATTAGAGGGATGTCTATCTAAGTGGGAGTTCTTAAGTAATAGGATTAATTGAACTTTAATTTATCATGAACTTAGTCCTGGTAGTATTAGCATATCTATGTTGTAGATCAATAGCTCGCATTTAGCTCCTCTGTTTTATTTTTGATATGTTCCTAGAGAAATCTAAGTTGAAAGATGTTAGTAGCAATGTTGCGGATTGGATCCGTGATCTGAGGATTATCCTCATTGCTGCACAGAAGAATTATGTCCTTGATGCACCGCTAGGTGGCAGGCCTATTGCAGGAGGAGATGCAGACGTTATGAACGTTTGGCTAGCTCAATATGATGGGTACTTGATAGTTTAGTGCACCATGCTTAACAGCTTAGAATCGGGACTTCAAAGACATTTTGAACGTCATGGATCATATGAGATGTTCCAGGAGTTGAAGTTAATATTTCAAGCAAATACCCGAGTTGAGAGATATGAAGTCTCCAACAAGTTCTACTCTAAAAGATGGAGGAGAATAGCTCAAGCAGTGAGCATGTGCTCAGATTGTCTAGGTACTACAATCGCTTGAATCAAGTGGGAGTTAATCCTCTAGATAAAATAGTGATTGATAGAATTCTCTAGTCACCATCACCAAGTTAGTAGAACTTCGTGATGAACTATAGTATGCAAGGGATGACGTAAACGATTCCCGAGCTTTTCATGATGATGAAATCGACGAAGGTGGAAATCAAGAAAGAGCATCAAGTGTTGATGATTAACAAGACCACTAGTTTCAAGAAAAGGGCAAAGGGAAAGAAAGGGAACTTCAAGAAGAACGGCAAGCAAGTTGCTGCTCATGAGAAGAAGCCCAAGTCTAGACCTAAGCCTGAGATTAAGTGCTTCTACTTCAAAGGAAATGGTCACTGGAAGTGGAACTGCCCTAGATACTTGGCAGATAAGAAGGATGGCAAAGTAAACTAAGGTATATTGGATATACATGTTATTGATGTGTACTTTACTAGTGTTTATAACAACCCCTCGATATTTAATACTAGTTCAGTTGCTAAGAGTAGTAACTTGAAACGGGAGTTGCAGAATAAAGAGAGACTAGTTGAGTGTGAAGTGATGATGTGTGTTGGAAGTGGTTCCAAGATTGATATGATCATCATCGCACACTCCCTATACTTTCAGGATTAGTGTTGAACCTAAATAAGTTTTATTTGGTGTTTGCGTTGAGCATGAATATGATTTGATCATGTTTATTGCAATACAGTTATTCATTTAAGTTAGACAATAATTGTTGTTCTGTTTACATGAATAAAACCTTCTATGGTCATACACCCAATGAAAATGGTTTGTTGGATCTCAGTCGTAGTGATACACATATTCCTAATATTGAAGCCAAAAGATGCAAAGTTAATAATGATAGTGCAACTTATTTGTGGCACTGCCGTTTACGTCATATTGGTGTAAAGCGCATGAAGAAACTCCATGATGATGGGCTTTTGGAATCACTTGATTATGAATCACTTGATGCTTGCGAACCATGCCTCATGGGCAAGATGACTAAGACTCCGTTCTCCGGAACAATGGAGCGAGCAACTGACTTATTGGAAATAATACGTACTGATGTATGCGGTCCGATGAGTGTTGAGGCTCGCGGCGGGTATCATTATTTTCTGACCTTCACAGATGATTTGAGCAGATATGGGTATATCTACTTGATGAAACATAAGTCTGAAACATTTGAAAAGTTCAAAGAACTTCAGAGTGAAGTGGAAAATCATCGTGACAAGAAAATAAAGTTTCTACAAGCTGGTTGCAGAGACAAATATTTGAGTTACAAGTTTGGTCTTCAATTAAAACAATGTGGAATAGTTTCACAAATTCGTGCCACCTCGAACACCACAACATAATGGTCTGTCCGAACATCGTAACCGTACTTTATTAAGATATGGTGCAATCTATGATGTCTCTAACCGATTTATCACTATCATTTTGGGGTTATGCATTAGAGACAGCTGCATTCACGTTAAATAGGGCACCATCTAAATCTCTTGAGACAACACCTTATGAACTGTGGTTTGGCAAGAAACCCAAGTTGTTGTTTCTTAAAGTTTGGAGTTGCAATGCTTATGTGAAAAGGTTTCAACCTGATAAGCTCGAACCCAAATCGGAGAAATGTGTCTTCATAGGATACCCAAAGGATACTGTTGGGTACACCTTCTAATCACAGATCCGAAGGCAAAATTTTCGTTGCTAAGAATGGATTCTTTCTAGAGAAGGAGTTTCTCTCAAAAGAAGTGAGTGGGAGGAAAGTAGAACTTGATGAGGTAACTGTACCTGCTCCCTTATTGGAAAGTAGTTCATCAGAGAAATCTGTTCCTGTGACTATTACACCAATTAGTGAGGAAGCTAATGATGATGATCATGTAACTTCAGATCAAGTTACTACCGAACCTCGTAGGTAAACCAGAGTGAGATCCGCACCAGTGTGGTATGGTAATCCTGTTCTGGAGGTCATGTTACTTGACCATGACGAACCTACGAACTATGAGGAAGCGATGATGAGCCCAGATTCCGTGAAATGGCTTGAGGCTATGAAATCTGAGATGAGATCCATGTATGAGAACAAAGTGTGGACTTTGGTTGACTTGCCCGATGATCGGCAAGCCATAGAAAATAACTAGATCTTCAAGAGGAAGACAGACGCTGATAGTAGTGTTACTATCTACAAAGCTAGACTTGTCGAAAAAGGTTTTTTGACAAAGTTTAAGGTGTTGACTACAATGAGATTTTCTCACTCGTAGCGATGCTTAAGTCTGTCTGAATCATGTTAGCAAATTGCCATATTTTATGAAATCTGGCAAATGGATGTCAAAACTACATTCCTTAATGGGTTTCTTAAAAAAGAGTTGTATATGATGCAACCAGCAGGTTTTGTTGGTCCTAAAGGTGCTAACAAAATGTGCAAGCTCCAGCGGTCCACCTATGGACTTGTGCAAGCATCTCGGAGTTGGAATATATGCTTTGATAAGTTGATCAGAGCATGTATAGTTTTATACAGACTTGCGGTGAAGCATGTATTTACAAGAAAGTCAGTGGGAGCACTACATCATTTCTGATAAATATATGTGAATGACATATTGTTGATCGGAAATAATGTAGAATTATTCTTCAAAGCATAAAGGAGTGTTTGAAAGGAGTCTTTCAAAGAAAGACCTCGGTGAAGCTTCTTACATATTGAGCATCAAGATCTATAGAAATAGATCAAGACGCTTGATAAGTTTTTTCAATGAATACATACCTTGACAAGATTTTGAAGTAGTTCAAAATGGAACAGGCAAAGAAAGAGTTCTTGCCTGTGTTACAAGGTGTGAAATTGAGTAAGACTAAAAACCCGACCACGGCAGAAGATAGAAAGAGAATGAAAGTCATTCCCTATGCCTCAGCCATAGGTTCTATAAAGTATGCCATGTTGTGTACCAGATCTATTGTATACCCTACGCTGATTTTGGCAAGGAAGTACAATAGTGATCTAGGAGTAGATCACTAGACAGCGGTCAAAATTATCCTTAGTGGAATAAGGATATGTTTCTCGATTATGGAAGTGACAAAAGGTTCGTCGTAAAGAGTTACGTTGATGCAAGCTTTAACACCGATCTGGATGACTCTAAGTCTCGATCTAGATACATATTGAAAGTGGGAGCAATTAGCTAGAGTAGCTCCGTGCAGAGCATTGTTGACATAGAAATTTGCAAAATACATACGGATCTGAATATGGCAGACCCGTTGACTAAACTTCTCTCACAAGCAAAACATGATCAATCCTTAGTAATCTTTGGGTGTTAATCACATAGCGATGTGAACTAGATTATTGACTCTAGTAAACCCTTTGGGTGTTAATCACATGGTGACATGAACTATTGATGTTAAATCGCATGGTGATGTGATCTAGATTATTGACTGTAGTGCAAGTGGGAGACCGAAGGAACTATGCCCTAGAGGCAATAATAAAGTTATCATTTATTTCCTTATTTCATGATAAATGTTTATTATTCATGCTAGAATTGTATTAACCGGAAACATAATACATGTGTGAATACATAGACAAATAGAGTGTCACTAGTATGCCTCTACTTGACTAGCTCGTTAATCGAAGATGGTTGAGTTTCCTAGCCATGGACATGAGTTGTCATTTGATTAACGGGATCACATCATTAGGAGAATGATGTGATTGACTTGACCCATTCCATTAGCTTAGCACTTGATCATTTAGTATGTTGCTATTGCTTTCTTCATGACTTATACATGTTCCTATGACTATGAGATTATGCAACTCCCATTTATCGAAGGAACACTTTGTGTGCTACCAAACGTCACAATGTAACTGGGTGATTATAAAGGTGCTCTACAGGTGTCTCCGAAGGTACTTGTTGGGTTGGCGTATTTTGAGATTAGGATTTGTCACTCCGATTGTCGGAGAGGTATCTCTGGGCCCACTCGGTAATGCACATCACTATAAGCCTTGCAAGCATTGTAACTAATGAGTTAGTTACAGGATTATGTGTTACGGAACGAGTAAAGAGACTTGCCAGTAACGAGATTGAACTAGGTATTGAGATACCGACGATCGAGCCTCGGGCAAGTAACATACCGATGACAAAGAGAACAACGTATGTTGTTATGCGGTTTGACCGATAAAGATCTTCGTAGAATATGTGGGATCCAATATGAGCATCCAGGTTCCGCTATTGGTTATTGGTCGGAGACGTGTCTCAGTCATGTCTACATAGTTCTCGAACCCGTAGGGTCTGCACGCTTAAAGTTTCGGTGATGATTTGTATTATGAGTTATGTGATTTGATGTACCGAAAGTAGTTCGGAGTCCCGGATGAGATCGGGGACATGATGAGGAGTCTCAAAATGGTCGAGACGTAAAGATTGATATATTGGACGACTATATTCGGACATCAGAAAGGTTCCGAGTGATTCAGGTATTTTTCGGAGTACCTGGGAGTTACGGAAATACGGGGAAATAGTATTGGGCCTTAATGGGCCTTAGTGGGAAGGAGAGACAGCAACCAGGAGGTGGCGCGCGCCCCTCCCAAGCCCAGTCCAAATTGGACAAAGGGTTTGGAGCGCGGCCCCCCTCTCCCTTCCTTCTCCACTCCCCTCCTTTCCCCCCTTCTCCTAGTTGGACTAGGAAAGGAGGAAACCTACTCCTAGTAGGAGTAGGAATCCTACTCCCTTGGCGGGCCCCTCCTAGGGCAAGCCTCCTCCTCCCTTGCTCCTTTATATACGAGGGCAGGGGGAACCCCAAGACACACAAGTTGATCTGTTGATCTCTCCCAGCCGTGTGCGGTGCCCCCTCCACCAAATTCCACCTCGGTCATATCGTAGCGGTGCTTAGGTGAAGCCCTGCATCAGTAGCAACATCATCACCGTCATCACACCATCGTGCTGACGGGACTCTCCCGTGAAACTCTGCTGGATCAGAGTTCGCGGGACGTCATCGAGCTGAACGTGTGCTGAACTCGGAGGTGTCGTACGTTCGGTACTTGATCGGTTGGATCGTGAAGACGCACAACTACATCAACCGCGTTGTCCTAACGCTTCCCCTTTCGGTCTACGAGGGTACATGGACAATACTCTCCCCTCTTGTTGCTATGCATCACCATGATCCTGTGTGTGCATAGGAAATTTTTGAAATTACTACGTTCTCCAACATCGGAGACCAAACACTATTATCCCATATATCAAACTTTATCTCTAGGCCATTCTGGAGTTCCTCGTCATGTCCGTGATCTTATCCGGAACTCCGAACAACATTCGGTTACCAACATTCATAACTCATAAATACTATATTGTCAACGAACGTTAAGCGAGCAGACCCCACGGGTTCGAGAACTATGTAGACATGACCGAGACACTTCTCTGGTCAATAACCAATAGCGGAACCTGGATTCCCATATTGGCTCCTACATATTCTACGAAGATCTTTATCGGTCGAAACGCATAACAACATACGTTGTTCCCTTTGTCATTGGTATGTTACTTGCCCGAGATTCGATCATCGGTATCTCAATACCTAGTTCAATCTCGTTACCGGGAAGTCTCTTTACTCGTTCCGTAATACATCATCCTGCAACTAACTCATTAGTTACAATGCTGGCAAGGCTTATAGTGATGTGCATTACCAAGTGGGCCCAGAGATACCTCTCCGACAATCGGAGTGGCAAATCCTAATCTCGAAATGCGCCAACTCAACAAGTACCTTCGGAGACACCTGTAGAGCACCTTTATAATCACCCTGTTAAGTTGTGACGTTTGGTAGCACACAAAGTGTTCCTCCGGTAAACGGGAGTTGCATAATCTCATAGTCATAGGAACATGTATAAGTCATGAAGAAAGCAATAGCAACATACTAAAGCAATAGCAACATACTAGTGACACTCTGTTTGTCTATGTATTCACACATGTATCATGTTTCCAGTTAATAAAATTCTAGCATGAATAATAAACATTTATCATGATATAAGGAAATAAATAATAACTTTATTATTGTCTCTTGGGCATATTTCCTTCAGGTGCATGCTTAGGTCCCATGTAAGAAATGGAAATGAATTTCAAACACCGCGGCATCGTTGATGGCCGGCAAAATGTTGAGATACTTTATTTTTAAATTCTAGTAAATGCAAAACTCGTCTAAAATTCATTAAACTCAGCATTCTATCATGGAGCGGCATCAACATGTCGTGGTAAAATTTTTGTCCCATTTGGGGTAGGTTTGGGTATATGCTTCTCACAACAAGCATGATGGTTTCGGTAGGGACGTCCCACCTTTGGGGACGAAACGATATCCATTGCCTCTTATTGATTCCAAAACTTTTCTCATGTCAACATAGAATAACAGGAGTGTTGTGTCAATTTTTGTGATTTTTTGGGGTTCGTTTGGACATTTTATACATTAACTGAGTTTTCAATGCATTTATGTGCATAATTCAAATTTGAACTACATGCACATGCTCCAGTGCATATAAATTGGTTGAAAATCAAATTTGTGTCCTTGGGTGCATGCTTAGGTCCCATGCAAGAAATGGGAATGAATTTCAAACACTAGGGCAGTTGATTGCTGGCAAAACAGGGAGACGCATGGTTTTTAAATTCTAGTAAATCCAAAACTCGTCTGAAATTCATGAAACTTGGCATGCTATCATGGAACGGCATCAACATGCAGTGGTAAATTTTTTGTCCCATTTGGGGCAGGTTTGGGTATATGCTTCTCACAAACCAGAGCTTCTCACAACAAGCATGATGGTTTCGGTAGGGAACGTCTCACCTTTGGGGACGAAACAATATCCATTGCCTCTTATTGCTTTCAATTTTTTTCTCGTGTCAACATATGACATCAGGAGTGTTGTGTCATTTTTTGTGATTTTTCAGGGTTCGTTTGGACATTTTTCTGCATTAACTGAGTTTTCAATGCATTTATGTGCATAATTCAAATTTGAACTACATGCACATGCTCCAGTGCATATAAATTGGTTGAAAAATCAAATATGTGTCCTTGGGTGCATGCTTAGGTCACATGTAATAAATGGGAATGAATTTCAAACACCATGGCACCGTTGATTGCCGGCAAAACATTGAGATACTTTATTTTTATATTCTAGTAAATCCAAAACTCGTCTGAAATTCATGAAACTTGGCATTATATCATGGAATGGCACCCGACATGCCGTGGTATTTTTCGTGTCCATTTTGAAAGAAGGCGCGCTCGAATAATGAAAGCCAACAAAGGCATTTTGAAAAAATAGCTGCCACTTTACTATCTCAAACATTTGTATAATTCAAACCGTGTGCGTTCTGTTAACCATTTACGTGACGCCATGTGTCTTGGTTTTAATGCCTATAGGAGGTGTCGTACGGACAGTTTCTTGACCTTGACTGAACGGGAGGCATGCAAGCGCAGTCCGGTGCGCAGTCTGACCGAGAGGCGTGCAAGTTGTCCTTGAATGCGTAGACTCTCTAGGAAGCATGCGAGCTATACGATGCGCAGGCTCACTGGGAAGCGAGCCCTTTGACTTCCATGGCCACCCGCCTTCCTCTCCGTGTGCGCGCCCACCTCAGCGGCATGGGATGCTACCATCGAACGCTACCTCTCAGCGCCGCCAGCTTACGTCCTCCCGCGCCCCGCCCGTCGCGACCCCAGGACGACATGATGCAAAGTGAGAGCAGGATTTGTGCATCTCTTCAACGCAAATGGTTTTTTTGGATGATCCATGTGCAACCACTTACAAACAGTTTGGTGCAATTTACATCTGTCATATTGGGTATGTTACCATTTGTCAAACTGGAAAGATTGACATTTGTTGATCTAGTAACATTGCCATTTTGTAGCACTGCAATTTGTCAAAATATGAAGCTAAAAATCACTAGCAGTATCTAATTTTTGCAACTATAATTCAGTAATTAAGCATAGATTTCATTCATAGATTAAGCAGCCATTCTTAATTTATACAAACAGTTCAACTCGACAGCTGAACCGACCAAACTTTTCCCCAATTGTTGCCAACCACCTACTAAAATAGCTAGTTCAACTATATATACTAGCTAATTTTAAGTATGTTGTGCAATTCCACCACATCTATAGTCAGATGAATTGAACAAAATAGCCCCTAAATACCACTACTATTACAACTGCGGGGGGGCTTTGTACTACTTCCGGCTGCCTCTCCTCTGCCGAGCACGCTCAGTAAGAGGTGGAGGAGGAGGAGCCTAGCGACGAGCTGGGCAACCACAATACGGTGCATGCCACTGTTGCAGCTTCGATGACGCTCACCTCGAACGCCCTCTGCCGCCCTAGAGGACCCCTCTCAAAGCAGTGGTTCTCCTCGTAGATCTCCTTATTCCTCGCTGAGGGAGTCCTGGATTAGGGGGTATCCGGATAGCCAGATTATATCCTTTGGCCGGATTGTTGGACTATGAAGATACAAAATTGAAGACTTCGTCCCGTGTCCGTATGGGACTCTCCTTGGCGTGGAAGGCAAGCTTGGCAATACGGATATGTAGATCTCCTTCCTTGTAACCGACTCTGTGTAACCCTAGCCCCCTCCGGTGTCTATATAAACCGGAGGGTTTAGTCCGTAGGACCAAGAACAACAATCATACCATAGGCTAGCTTCTAGGGTTTAGCCTCTTCGATCTTGTGGTAGATAAACTCTTGTAATACTCATATCATCAAGATCAATCAAGCAGGAGTAGGGTTTTACCTCCATTGAGAGGGCCCGAACCTAGGTAAAAACATCGTGTCCCCCGTCTCCTGTTACCATCTGCCTAGACGCACAGTTTGGGACCCCCTACCCGAGATCCGCCGGTTTTGACACCGACATTGGTGCTTTCATTGAGAGTTCCTCTGTGTCGTCATCGTCAGGCTTGATGGCTCCTTCAATCATCGATAGCAATGCAGTCCAGGGTGAGACTTTTCTCCCCGGACAGATCTTCGTATTCGGCGGCTTCGCACTGCGGGCCAACTCGCTTGGCCATCTGGAGCAGATCAAGAGTTACGCTCCTGGCTACCAGGTCAGGTTTGGAAGCTTGAACTACACGGCCGACATCTGCGGAGACTTGATCTTCGACGGATTCGAGCCCCTGCCGAGTGCGCCGCACGGTCACGATGAGCATGATTTAGCTCTACCATCGGACAGTGTTCAAGAGACCGCACCGGCAACCGCTCCTACCCTCAATTTGGAGCCAATTGTGCCATCCATGGATGGGTGGATAGACCTCGCCACGGAGACCGCATTCTCAGCGGCGATCGAGCCGAGTATCGACCTTACCCTTCATGAGAGCTGTGGCGCCAAACTGCCGGATTCTTCCCCGGCCACGGACTCCGAACCGCCTGCGCCCGTGCCTATCGAATCCGACTGGGCGACGATCATGGAGTTCACCTCCGCGGATATCTTTCAGCACTCGCCCTTCGGCGACATACTGAACTCATTAAGGTCTCTCTCCTTGTCAGGAGAGTCCTGGCCGAACTATGTCCGGCGGGATTGGGATGCGGATGACGGAGAAATTCGCCGCCCACCCTCCACCCACTTAGTAGCCACTGTCGACAATTTGACCGACATGCTCAACTTCAACTCTGAAGACATCGACGGTATGGACGACGATGCAGGAGACGAACAAGAACCACTGCCCACAGGGCACTGGACAGCCACCTCATCATATGGTATATATATGGTGGACACACCCAAAGAAGGCAATGGCGACGGGACAGCGGAGGATGACCCCTCCAAGAAGCAACCCAAGCGCCGACGTCAGCGGCGCCGCTCTAAGCCTCGCCAAGGCAAAAGCGGTGATACCGGCACAGGAGATAATAGCACTCCAGACAGTGCCGAAGATGACGACAATCCCCTCCAGCAAGATTTAGAGCAGAAGGATGGAGAAGCCAGCCCTCCCGAGAGAGCTGCAGATGGAGAGGCGGAGGATGATAATTACATGCCTCCCTCCGAAGACGAGGCAAGCCTCGACGATGACGAATTTGTCGTGCCTGAGGATCCCGTCGAGCGAGAGCGCTTCAAGCGTCGGCTTATAGCCACGGCAAATAGCCTTAAGAAAAAGCAACAGCAGCTTCGAGCTGATCAAGATTTGCTAGCTGACAGATGGACTGAAGTCCTTGCGGCCATGGAATATGAACTCGAACGCCCCTCCAAGAGTTACCCAAAGCGCAGGTTGCTACCCCGACTGGAGGAGGAAGCATTAAAACCTACATCTCCAGCGTATGACGCGGCTGATCGGCCACCTCGTGGCCGCGACAGAGAGGCATTTCAGCCAAAAGCTCAGCCCGCACCCCGACGCCACTCAAATAAAAATGTCAAGGCATGGGGAAACACGCTAGACCCGCGAGACGTATTGGAAGACAAAGCAAAACACGCAAGATCGATCTACGGATCACGAGGGTGTGCCACTATGCGAGACGATAACCGTCACGCCGGATACAGTAAAAGTAAATCCGGCCGGGCCGAAGACAGTGAACAAGACTCATTTGAGCTGCGTCGCGATATAGCCCAATACAGAGGCGCCACACACTCCCTATGATTCAGACGAAGTAATGAATCACCAAATCCCAGAGGGTTTCAAACCCATAAATATCGAATCATACGACGGTATAACAGATCCTGCGGTATGGATCGAGGACTTCTCCTGCACATCCACATGGCCCGCGGTGACGATCTACACGCCATCAAATACCTCCCACTCAAACTCAAAGGACCAGCTCGGCATTGGCTCAACAGCCTGCCAGTAGAATCCATTGGCTGTTGGGAAGATCTGGAAGCCACATTCCTCGACAACTTCTAGGGCACTTATGTGCGACCACCAGATGCCGATGACTTGAGCCACATAATTCAGCAGCCAGAGGAATCGGCCAGGCAATTCTGGACACGGTTCTTGACAAAGAAAAATCAAATCGTCGACTGTCCGGATGTAGAGGCCCTAGCAGCTTTTAAGCACAACATCCGCGGCGAGTGGCTCGCCCGGCACCTTGGCTAGGAAAAGCCGAAATCTATGGCAGCCCTCACGACACTCATGACCCACTTTTGCGCGGGAGAGGACAGCTGGCTGGCTCGAAGCAATAACATATCAAAGAACCATGGTACTTCGGATACTAAGGATAGCAATGGCAGGTCACGTCACAACAAACACAAGCGCCGCATCAACAGCGACAATATCGAGGATACGGCAGTCAATGCCGGATTCAGAGGCTCTAAACCCGGTCAGCGGAAAAAGCCATTAAAAAGAAGCACTCCGGGTCCGTCCAGTTTGGACCGTATACTCGATCGCTCGTGTCAAATACACGGCACCCCCCGACATGCCAGCCAACCACACCAACAGGGAATGTTGGGTGTTCAAGTAGGCCGGCAAGTTAAATGCCGAAAACAAAGATAAGGGGTTACATAGCGATGACGAGGAGGAGCCCCGGCCGCCGAACACCAGAGGACAGAAGAGGTCCCCCCCACAAGTGCGGACGGTGAACATGATATACGCAACCCACATCCCCAAGAGGGAACGGAAGCGTGCGCTAAGGGACGTACTTGTGTTGGAGCCAGTCGCCCCAAAGTTCAACCCATGGTCCTCCTGTCCGATCACCTTCGATCGCAGGGACCACCCCACTAGTACCCGTCATGGCGGATTCGCCGCACTGGTCCTAGACCCAATCATTGACGGATTTCACCTCACTTGAGTCCTTATGGACGGCGGCAGCAGCCTGAACCTGCTTTATCAGGACACAGTGCGCAAAATGGGTATAGACCCCTCAAGGATCAAACCCACAAAAACGACCTTCAAAGGCGTCATACCAGGTGTAGAGGCCCATTGCACAGGCTCAGTCACACTGGAAGTGGTCTTCGGATCCCCGGATAACTTCCGAATCAAGGAGTTAATCTTCGATTTAGTCTCGTTCCGCAGTGGCTATCATGCACTGCTCGGGCAAACCGCATTTGCGAGATTCAATGCGGTACCGCATTATGCATACCTCAAGCTCAAGATGCTAGGACCTCGGGGGGTCATCACGGTCAATGGAAACACAGAACGCTCTCTCCGCACGGAGGAGCACACTACGGCCCTCGCAGCAGAAGCACAAAGCAGCATCTTCAGGCAATCCACCAGTTCGGTGATTAAACACCCGGACACCATCAAGCGCGCCTGGAGTAATGTGCAACAAGACCGCCTGGCACGTTTCGAGCTCGCATAGCAATGCGGCCCCCACCCCAGTCCCAGCCAAACGGCGAAATCTGTGCCACGCGTACATAATTACGCATTGCAAATACCATGGGCATAAGTGGGGGCACGACTACGGCACGCCCCAAAACACGGCTCAACCGCACTAGGGGCTTCCCGCTTTGTTATTTTTTCTCTCTTTCAGGACTTTATTCTCTGGAAACCCCGTCCGGCAGTACGATTGCCGGACACACGATACAACAACCAAGGAGGCAGAAAGCTATGTCGCACCATGGAACTCCCAGGTGGTCTCTGATAACGAGTGAAATACCTGCTTTAAATACCATTCCTCAGCTTGCCCTTGGAGGGGACATGTCAAATAGTCCTACTTTTTGCTTATCGCACTACTTGTATCATTTTGCTTTGATGCACCTTTTTGAATAAACAATGCATAGCACTAGACTATTACCGCATTCTCTATTCTTTATATATATATATATATATATATATATATATATATATATATATATATATATATATATATATATATGTTCATTCATGACATTCAGCACCCGTACACTCTGGTACGGCCAATACGCCAGGGGCTTAAGCGTACTCCATAATACGGCGTGAGAAGTCCGAACACTTTCGACAGTGCGGCACCCCGAACTTATATCATTATATGCATCAGCTCTGAATCATGTCTTGGGTCAATAGTTGGGTTTGCCCGGCTCCCATGTTTTGGTACCTTACGTTCCGCTATATCGGCTAAGGTAGCACTGGGAGAACTACTGCGATTGTGCCCCAGTTCATCTGGGCAAGCACCTCAGTAGAGAAAGCTAAAACTGACTGTCATGATAAGGCGAGAGCTGGTCGCTGTTCGAGAGGTCTTGAGTCCCTAAAGACTTATGCCGCTTAGGGCGAGGAGTCAGCTTTGTCCGGCTTATGCGTGTATAGCGCCCCGAATTCGGCCTTCCGAATACTAGGGGCTTCGCCAAAATTTAAAATTGTAGACTTCTATGGATAACTGAGAGTGATAAAGCATTATAGTCTGATTGCCTTGTTCATTGTGCTGAGCACCTCCCTCGAAGGACCCCAACATTGGGAAAAAGAGTGCTCAGATTTATCCCGAACACCCCATCACTCGTGGCATGGGGGCAGAAGCCGACGACTGGCCATCTCTCAGATTTGATAAACAACCACACAAAAGGTAATATTTTAAATTCAAACAAGCGTTGCATAGCGCACATGAACAAGTTTTCATAATACAGGATCACATGAGCAAGTTCATTCGAAAATTACATCCTTCACACACTCGTCCGCCACAAGACGGGCACCCTTCAGGACACCCTCATAATACATTTCAGGGTGGCGATGCTCCTTGCCCTGCGCGGCCCCTCCTTCACCAGCTTCTCGGCGTCCATCTTGGCCCAGTGCACCTTCGCATGGGCAAAAGCCCGGCGTGCACCTTCGATGCAGACGGACTGCTTTATGACTTCCAGTCGTGGGCAGGCATCCACAAGCCGCCTCACCAGGCCGAAGTAGCTATTGGGAAGGGAGTCGCCAGGCCACATCCGGACTATAAGGCCTGAGGGAGTCCTGGATTAGGGGGTCTCCGGACAGCCGGACTATATCCTTTGGCCGGACTGTTGGACTATGAAGATACAAGATTGAAGACTTCATCTCGTGTCCGGATGGGACTCTACTTGGCGTGAAAGGCAAGCTAGGCAATACGGATATGGATATCTCCTCCTTTGTAACCGACCTTGTGTAACCCTAACACTCTCCGGTGTCTATATAAACTGAAGGGTTTTAGTCCGTAGGACAACAATCACAACATACAATCATACCGTAGGCTAGCTTCTAGGGTTTAGCCTCTCTGATCTCGTGGTAGATCTACTCTTGTACTACCCATATCATCAATATCAATCAAGCAGGACGTAGGGTTTTACCTCCATCAAGAGGGCCCAAACCTGGGTAAAACATTGTGTCCCCTGCCTCCTGTTACCATCCGGCCTAGACGC
Source organism: Triticum dicoccoides (assembly GCF_002162155.2). Classification (NCBI taxonomy): domain Eukaryota; kingdom Viridiplantae; phylum Streptophyta; class Magnoliopsida; order Poales; family Poaceae; genus Triticum; species Triticum dicoccoides. Next base: position 520,321,784 of record NC_041382.1, read on the forward strand.
ACAGTTCGGGACCCCCTACCGAGATCCGCCGGTTTTGACACCGACATTGGTGCTTTCATTGAGAGTTCCTCTGTGTCGTCGCCGTTAGGCTTGATGGCTCCTACTATCATCGATAGTGATGCGGTCCAGGGTGAGACTTTTCTCCCCGGACAGATCTTCGTATTCGGCGACTTTGCACTGCGGGCTAATTCGCTTGGCCATCTGGAGCAGATTGAAAGCTACGCCCCTGGCCGTCAGGTCAGATTTGGAAGTTTGAACTACACGGCCGACATCCGCGGAGACTTGATCTTCGACGGATTCGAGCCGCAGCTGGACGCGCCGCACTATCACGATGGGTATGACCTAGCTCTGCCGCCGAACAGTACCCCAGAGGCCGTGCCCTCATCAGCTGCGACCCTTAGCTCGGAGTAAACTGCGCCAATCGAGGACGGGTGGTTAGACACCGCCTCAGGGGCTGCAGTCTCAACGACGATCGAGCCGAACACCAGCCTAACCCTCTGCGCAGCCCGTGACTCCAAGGTGTCGGACTCTTTTCCGGACTCCGAACCATCCGCGCCCCTGCCAATCGAATCTGATTGGGCGTCGATCATGGAATTCACCGCCGCGAATATCTTTCAGCACTCGCCCTTTGGCGACATTCTGAATTCACCAAGGTCTCTCTCTTTGTTAGGAGAGCCCTGGCCGGACTATGGCCAACAGGATTGGGATGCGGACAATGAAGAAATTCGACGCCCACCCACCACCCACTTCGTAGCCACTGTCGATGATTTAACCGACACGCTCGACTTTGACTCCGAAGATATCGACGGTATGGACGACGATGTAGGAGACAAACATGAACCAGCGCCTATAGGGCACTGGAAAGCCACCTCGTCATATGACATATACATGGTGGATACACCCAACGAAGGCAATGGCGACGAGATAGCGGAGGATGACCCCTCCAAGAAGCAACCCAAGCGCCGACATCAGCGGCGCCGCTCTAAGTCCCGCCAAAGCAAAAGTGGTGATACCGGCACAGGAGATAATAACACTCCGGATAGTGCCGAAGACAACAACAATCCCCTCCAGCAAGATTTAGAGCAGGAGGATGAAGGAGCCGGCTCTCCTGAGAGAGCGGCAGACGGAGAGGAGGAGGATGACAATTACATGCCCCCTCCAAAGACAAGGCAAGCCTCGGCGACGGTGAATTCGTCGTACCAGAGGATCCCGTTGAACAAGAGCGCTTCAAGCACCGGCTTATGGCCACGGCAAATAGCCTGAAGAAAAAGCAGCAACAGCTTCAAGCTGATCAAGATCTGCTAGCTGACAGATGGACTGAAGTCCTCGCGGTCGAGGAATATAAACTCGAGCGCCCCTCCAAGAATTACCCAAAGTGCAGGTTACTACCCAGACTGGAGGAAGAAGCGTATGATATGGCTGATCGGCCACCTAGTGTCCACGATAGAGAGGCATCCCAACCAAAAGCTCAGCCTCCACCCCGACGCCGTTCAAATAAAAAGGCATGGGGAGATACGCCAGACCTGCGAGACATATTGGAAGACAAAGCAAAGCATGCAAGATCGATCTACGGATCACGACGGTGCACCACTCTGCGAGACGATAAATGTCATGCCGGATACAGTAAAAGCAAATCCGGCCGGGCCGAACACAGCGGGCAAGACCCATTCGAGCTGTGTCGCGATATAGCCCAATACAGAGGCGCCGCACACCTCTTATGCTTCAAAGACGAAGTAATGGAACATCAATTCCCAGAAGGTTTCAAACCTGTAAATATTGAATCATACGACGGCACAATAGATCCCGTAGTATGGATTGAGGATTTCCTCCTCCACATCCACATGGCCCGCGGTGATGACTTACACGCCATCAAATACCTCCCACTAAAGCTCAAAGGACCAGCGCGACATTGCCTTAACAGCTTGCCAGCGGACTCCATTAGCTGTTGGGAAGATCTAGAAGCCGCATACCTCGACAAGTTTCAGGGCACTTATGTGCGACCACCAGACGCCGATGACTTGAGCCACATAATTCAGCAGCCAGAAGAGTTGGCCGGGCAATTCTAGACTCGGTTCCTTACAAAGAAAAATCAAATCATCGACTGTCCGGATGCGGAGGCCTTAGCGGCTTTCAAACACAACATCCGAGATGAGTGGCTAGCCCGGCACCTTGGTCAGGAAAAGTCGAAATCTATGGCAGCTCTCACGACGCTCATGACCCGCTTTTGTGTGGGAGAAGACAGCTGGCTGGCTCACAGCAATAACATATCAAAGAACCATGGTACCTCAGATACCAAGGACGGCAATAGCAGGTCACATCACAACAAACATAAGCGCCACATTAACAGCGAAAATACTGAGGATACAGCAGTCAATGCCAGATTCAAAGGCTCTAAACCCGGTCAGCGAAAAAAGCCATTCAAACAAAGTATGCCGGGTCCGTCCAGCTTGGACCGTATACTCAATCGCTCGTGTCAAATACACGGCACCCCAGACAAGCTAGCCAATCACACCAACAGGGATTGCTGGGTGTTCAAGTAGGCCGGCAAGTTAATTGCCGAAAACCAGGACAAGGGGCCGCATAGCGATGATGAGGAGGTGCCCCGGCAGCCGCACACCGGAGGGCATAAGAGGTTTCCCCTGCAAGTGCGGACGGTGAACATGATATACGCGACCCACATCCCCAAGAGGGAGCGGAAGCGTGCGCTCAGGGACGTATATGCGTTGGAGCCAGTCGCCCCAAAGTTCAACCCTTGGTCCTCCTGTCCGATCACCTTCGATCGCAGGGACCACCCCACTAGTATCCGTCATGGCGGATTTGCTGCACTGGTCCAAGACCCAATCATTGATGGATTCCACCTCACTCGAGTCCTTATGGATGGCGGCAGCAGCCTGAACCTGCTTTATCAGGACACAGTGCGCAAAATGGGTATAGACCCCTCAAGGATCAAACCCACAAAAACGACCTTTAAAGGTGTCATTCCAGGTGTGGAGGCCCATTGCACAGGCTCAATTACACTGGAAGTGGTATTTGGATCCCCGGATATCTTCCGAAGCAAAGAGTTAATCTTCGATATAGTCTCGTTCTGCAGTGGTTATCACGCGCTACTCGGGCGAACCGCATTTGCTAGATTCAATGTGGTACCCCATTATGCATACCTCAAGCTCAAGATGCCAGGACCTCGCGGAATTATTACAGTAAATGGAAACACAGAGCGCTCCCTCCGAACAGAGGAGCACACCACAGCCCTCGCAGCAAAAGCACAAAGCAGCCTCTCAAGGAAATCAACCAGTTCGGCACTTCAAAGCCCGGACACCTTCAAGAGCGCTCGAAGCAATCGGCAAATAGACCACCTGGCGCGATCTGAGCTCGCGTAGCAATACGGCGGCCACCCCAATCCCAGCCCAATGGCGAAACTCGTGTCGCGCATACATAATTACGCATTAACAATACCATGGGCATAGGTGGGGAGGGGGGCACAACTGCGGCACGCCCCAAGACGCGGCTTAAACCGCACTAGGGGCTTCCCGTTTGGTTCTTTTTTCAGGACCTTAATCTCTGGAAACACTGTCTGGCAGCACTATTACTGAACACATGATGCAGCAACCAAGGAGGCAGACAGCTACGTCATACCACGGAATTCCCAGGTTGATTACAGTAACAAGCGAAATATTCGATTTAATATCACTCCTCAGCTTGCCCTTGGAAGGGACATAGTCCTACTCTTTGCTTATCGCACTATCTGTATCACTCTGCTTTAACGCAATTTTCTAATAAACAATGCATGACATTACGACTATTATTGCATTCTTGTTATATATATATGTGTGTGTGTGTGTTCATTAATGACGCCTTGCAACCATACACCTTGGTACAACTAATACACCAGGGGCTTACGTACCTCACAATACGGTGTGACAAGTCCGAACACTTTCACAAGTGCGGCACCCCGAACTTATAGCATTATATGCATCAGCTCCGAATCATGTCTTTGGTCAAATGTTGGGTTTGCCCGGCTCCTATGTTTTGGTACCTTACATTCCGCTCTATCGGCTAAGGTAGCGCTAGGAGAACTACTGCGATTGTGCCCCGGTTCTGCTGGGTTCAGCACCTCAGTAGAGAAAGCTAAAACTGACTGTCATGATAAGGCGAGAGACTGGTCGCTGTTCGGCGAGGTTTTCGAGTCCCTAAAGACTTATGCCGCTTAGAGCGAGGGGTCAGCCCTGTCCGGCTTAAAGGCGTGTATCGCGCCCCAAATTCGGCCTTCCGAATACCAGGGGCTTCGCCGAAATTTAAAATTATAGAATTCTATGGCTAAGTGAGAGTGATAAAGCATGATTAGTCTGGTTGCCTTGTTCGCTATGCTGAGCACCTCCCTCGAAGGACCCAAACATGGGAACAAGAGTGCTCAGGTTTATCCTGAACACCCCAGCACTCGTGGCATGGGGGTAGAAGCTGAGGACTAGCCATATCTCAGATTGGATAAACAGCCAAACAGAAGGTAATATTTTAAGTTCAAACAAGCATTGCATAGCGCATATGACACAAGTTTTCATAAATACAGGATAAAACGAGCAAGTCTCATTCAAATATTACATCTTTTGAACACTCATCCGCGATGAGACGGGCACCCAGCAGAACACCCTCATAGTTCATCTATGGGTGGCGGTGCTCCTTGCCCTCCGGCGGCCCCTCCTTGACCAGCTTCACGGCGTCTAGCTTGACCCACTGCAATTTCACACGGGCAAAAGCCCGGCGTGCACCTTCAATACAGACAGATCGCTTGACGACCTCCAGCCGCGGGCAGGCATCCACAAGCCGCCTCACCAGGCCGAAGAAGCTGTTCGGAAGGGCGTCGCCAGGCCACAACCGGACTATAAAGCTCTTCATGGCCCGATCGGCTGCCTTATGTAGCTCGACCATCTGCTTCTGTTGGTCGCTCATTGGCACCGGGTGTTCGGCCTCAGCATACTGAGACCAGAACAGCTTCTCCGTTGAGCTTCCATCCTCGGCCTGGTAAAATTGTGCGGCATCGGACATGCTGTGGGGCAAATCTGCGAATGCTCCTGGAGAGCTCCGGATTCGGGTAAGTAATCGGTAATTTACTTTTACATGCTTGATTTGCATATAGAAAGCCTTACCCACCACTATCTTCTTCATTGCGTCGATCTCTTGGAGAGCCTTTTGGGCTTCGATCTTGGCACTTTTTGCACTCTCGAGGGCCGGGGCAAGCTCAGACTCCCGCGTCTTTGAGTCAAGCTCCAATGCCTCGTGCTTCGCCACGAGAGTCTGGAGCTCTTGCTGCACCTCGCCAACCCGAGCCTCGTGCTTCTCTCGCTCGGTGCGCTCCTTGGCCGCTTTATCTTCGGCCTTGGTTAGCGCTTGCTTCAGGGTCACCACCTCGGTCGTGGCCCCTGGCAAACATACAATGATCCTGTCATTTTGCAATCGCGTCCTCTTTTATATATACATATCTATAGACAGGGTATTACTTACCCTTGTTCTCCTCGAGCTGCCTCTTGGCACGACCGAGCTCTTTCCTGGACCCCTCGAGGTCCTACTTCAGTATGGCGACCTCCGCAGTCAGTGCGGCGGACGCCAGCAATGAAGCCTGCATATGCATATTGACACAGTTATATTAGACTCTTGCGATACTATTTGATCTTCTGTTCGGCTTTTCTTTGTGAACACCGAACAAAGCATCAGGGGCTACTGTCTATGCGGTAATATTTCTACTACATTTTAAAACACTTACCTCAAAGCCTGTTAGAAGGCTGGCACAGGCTTCAGTCAATCCGCTCTTGGCGGACTGAACCTTCTGGATCACCGCACTCATGATAGTGCGGTGCTCCTCGTCGATGGAAGCGCTGCAAAGTGCTTCCAGCAGATTGTCCGGCGCCTCTGGATGGACAGAGGTCACCGGCATAGGCGTCTTGCCCCTCTTAGAAAGAGGCCGCCTGCCCGAGCCCGGAACCGCTGGAGGGTCTGGCGCGGTGTTCGGCTAAGGGCCGAACTCGGAGCTCTCAGGGGCCCCGTCCCCTCGGCTCCCGGAGTCCAGAAGGTCGCCTTGAGGCGCCTCCAGGACTGTCTCCCCTTGACCCGGTGCCTCTTGAGATAGCACCTCAGCGTCGTCAGCAGGATGAGGGGAGGTGGCTGTTGGGACTGGATCGGTATCCATGTCCGACGAGCCCAGGGAGCCGTCCGATGATACATCAATGCTGGTTCGCGGCGGCCTGCATAATCATGTTCAGCATTAGGGAAAGCAGTGCGACAAAGGAATGCCACGAGTCACTCTGGTATCCGAATACTTACAATCTCCCCAGGGGCTTAGCCCTGGGCAACCACTCGTCTTCGTCTTCGTCGGCGGCGGTGGAGCTGTCCGGAAGGAGAGTCCTTCCCTTCTTGGACCCTTCGGCCCCCCCAGTTAGGGCGGCCTTCCTTTTCTTATCTCCCCTTGCAGGAGGGGGAGCATCTTCTTCTTCCTCGTCTTCGGGGGAGGAGTGCGCCGCAGAGTCATCGGACAGTGAGTCCGACATCGCCTGGCGTCGGGAACTCTTTCGGGTTCCCTTGGCCTTCTTGGTCTTCTCCGGCACCGTATAAGGAGCCGGAGTCAGCATCTTCGCCAGAAGAGCGTCTACTGGGCCTTCGGGTAAAGGAGCTGGACAATCAATCTGTCCGGTCGTCTCCTGCCAGTCCTGTCAAAGGTACGGGAGTTTAGATCCCGCATGGAGTCAACCTATAAAAAATAAGTACCCTGCGAGAGGTAGAGCAGCTTACCGCTTTGGCTTGGCGCTTTGCGCTGAATCCACGATCCTCAGTAATGGGAGGGGGGACCTCGGCGCTTTTGAACAACACCCTCCAGGCATCTTCATGAGTTGTGTCGAAAAGCCTGTTCAGAGTTCGATGCCGCGCCGGGTCGAACTCCCACAAGTTGAACTCCCGTTGTTAGCACGGGAGAATCTGGCGGTGGAGCATGACCTGGACCACGTTGACAAGTTTGAGCTTCTTGTTCACCATGTTTTGAATACATGTTTGGAGTCCGGTCAGCTCTTCTGAACTACAGGCCCTTCTCTTTCCAGGAGGTGAGCCGCGTGGGGATGCCAGATCGGATCTCGGGGGCCGCTGCCCATACAGGGTCGCGCGGCTCGGTGATGTAGAACCATCCCGATTGCCACCCCTTTATGGTTTCCACAAAGGAGCCCTCGAGCCATGTTACGTTGGGCATATTGCCCACCATGGCGCCTCCGCACTCCGCCTGGCGGCCGCCCACCACCTTCGGCTTGACGTTGAAGGTCTTCAACCATAAGCCGAAGTGGGGCTTGATGCGGAGGAAGGCCTCGCACACGACTATAAACGCCGAGATGTTGAGGATGAAGTTTGGGGCCAGATCGTGGAAATCCAGGCCGTAATAGAACATGAGCCCCCGGACGAATGGATGGAGAGGGAATCCCAGTCCACGGAGAAAATGGGTGAGGAATACTACCCTCTCATGGGGCCTGGGGGTGGGGATGAGCTGCCCCTCATCTAGGAGCCGGTGCTCGATGTCGTAGGGCAGGTATCCGGCTCTCCTCAGTTTCTTGATGTCTCCCTCTGTGATGGAGGAGACCATCCACCTGCCTCCCGCTCCAGACATGGTAGGAGAAGGTTGAGGTGGGAAGTGTGGACTTGGGCGCTAGAGCTCGAATGTGCGAAAACGGATGAGCAAAGGAGGAAGAAGGCGTGGATAGGAAGGTGAATCCTTATCCCTTTATATGGGCGGACGAAACTGAGCGTTCCCACTTGCCTGGTAAAACTCGCTTATCCCCCAAGCGCCATAATTGGTGGCGCGGTTGGGTTACCCACGCCCGTATTGATGAGAATCCCATAATAAGGGGACATGATCGCTGCTTTGACAAGATGTGTCGAAAAACTACCTCGCGTTATGTGCGGGGCTGGTTAAAGCGAACAGTTTGAATAATCACCGGGCCATGACATAACATTGTGCTGCCAAAACAAGCCAGCAAATTAGATCTGCGAAAATATTATTCTCTCTACGGTGGAATGTGGAACTTATTTTGCAGGGTTGGACACTATCCTCGTATTCAAATTCTTCTGTGATGTATTCGGAGAAGGAACCCGCCTTGCAATGCCAAAGACAATACTGCGTGCCAGACTCATCGTCATTGAAGCCTGGTTCAGGGGCTACTGAGGGAGTCCTGGATTAGGGGGTCTCCGGACAGCCGCACTGTTGGACTATGAAGATACAAGATTGAAGACTTCGTCTCGTGTCCGGATGGGACTCTACTTGGCGTGAAAGGCAAGCTAGGCAATACGGATATGGATATCTCCTCCTTTGTAACCGACCTTGTGTAACCCTAACCCTCTCCGGTGTCTATATAAACCGAAGGGTTTTAGTCCGTAGGACAACAATCACAACATACAATCATACCGTAGGCTAGCTTCTAGGGTTTAGCCTCTCTGATCTCGTGGTAGATCTACTCTTGTACTACCCATATCATCAATATCAATCAAGCAGGATGTAGGGTTTTACCTCCATCAAGAGGGCCCGAACCTGGGTAAAACATTGTGTCCCCTACCTCCTGTTACCATCCGGCCTAGACGCACAGTTCGGGACCCCCTACCCGAGATCCGCCGGTTTTGACACCGACAAGGCCCCTCATGGCCTGTTCGGCCGCCTTGTGCAGCTCGACCAGTTGCTTCAGCTGGTCGCTCACAGGCATCGGGTGTTCGGTCCCAGTATACTGAGACCAGAACAACTTCTCCGTCGAGCTTCCCTCCTCGGCCTGGTAGTACTTTGCGGCATCCGACACGCTGTGGGGTAAATCTACGAATGCTCCTGCAGAGCTCCGGACTCGGGTAAGTAACAAGTAATTTACTTTCACATGCTTGCTTTGCATAATGAATGCCTTACCCGCTGCTATCTTCGTCATCGCCTCAATTTCCTGGAGGGCCTTTTGGGCTTCAGCCTTGGCATGCTTTGTGCTCTCGAGGGCCGCGGCAAGCTCGGACTCTCGCGTCTTCGAGTCAAGCTCCAAAGTCTCGTGCTTCTTCACGAGAGCCCGGAGCTCTTGCTGCACCTTGCCCACCCGTGCCTCTTGTTTCTCCCGCTCGGTGCGCTCCTTGGCCGCTTTGTTTTCGGCCTCGGACAGCGCTCGCTTCAGGGTCGCCACTTCGGTCGTGGCCCCTGGCACATCCATGATGATCCTATCATTTTGCAACCACATCTTATATATATATAGACAAGGTATTACTTACCTTTGTTCTCCTCGAGCTGCCTCTTGGCAAGGCCGAGTTCTTTCTCGGACCGCTCGAGGTTCTGCTTCAGTGCGGTGACCTTCGCAGTCAGTGCGGCAGAGGTCAGCAGCGAAGCCTGCATATGCATATAGACATACTTGTATTAGACTCCTGCAGATATTATTTGATCCTCTATTTGGCTTTTCTTTGTGAACACCAAACAGAGCATCAGGGGCTATTGTCTATGCGGTAATATTTTCCTATATTTTAAATACTTACCTCAAAGCCTGTTAGAAGGCTGGCACAAGCTTCAGTCAGTCCGCTCTTGGCGGACTGAACCTTCTTGATCACCGCACTCATAATAGTGTGGTGCTCCTCATCGATGGAAGCGCCGCGAAGCACTCCCAGCAGGTTGTCCGGTGCCTCTGGATAAACAGAGGTCACCGGCACGAGCTGGTTGCCCCTCTTGGCAGGGGGCCGCCTGCCAGAGTCCGGAACCACTGGAGGTTCCGGCGCGGTGTTCAGCTGAGGGCCGAACTTGGAGCCCTTGGGAGTCTTGCTCCCTTTGCGCCTGGAGTCCGGAAGATCACCTTGAGGCGCCTCCAGGACTACCTCCCCTCGGTTCGGTGCCCCTTGAGACAATACCTCGACATTGTCCATAGGGCGAGGAGAGGAGGCGGTTGTAAGTGACTCGCTATTCATATCCGACGAGTCCAAGGAACCGTCCGACGAGGATACGTCGATGCGGGCTCGGGGCGGACTGCATGATCATATTCGACGTTAGGAGAAGCAGTGCAATAAAAGTATGCTATGAGTTACTCTGGTATCCGAATACTTACAACTTCGCCAGGGTCTTGGCCCTGAGTAACCACTCATCTTCGCTGTCGGCGGCGATGGTGGAACAGTTCGGAAGGAGAGTCCTTCCCTTCTTGGACCCTCCGGCCTCCCTGTTTGGGCGGCCTTCCTTTTCCTATCTCCCCCGGCTGGAGGGGGAGAACCGTCATCTTCCTCCGCCTTGTTTTCACGAGAGGAGTGCGTCTCGGAGTTATCGGACGATGAGTCCGATACCACCTGGCGCCGGGAACTCTTTCGGGTTCCCGTGGCCTTCTTCTTGATCTTATTCTCCGGCACCTCATAAGGAGCCGGAGTCCGCATCTCCGTCAGGAGAGCGTCTGCAGGGTCTTTGGGTAGAGGGGCCGGACAGTCAATTTGCTCTGATGTCTCCACCCAGTCCTGTCAAAGGCATGGGAGCTCAGGCCCCGCACATGGTTAAACTATGGAAAATAAATACCCTACGAGGTGTACAGAACTTACCGAATTCGCAGGGCGCGTCGCGCTTAGCCCGCGGTCCTCGGTAAGGGGAGGAGGGACCTCGGCGCCCTTGAACAGCACCTTCTAGACATCCTTATGCGTCACGTCGAAGAGCTCGCATAGAGTCTGGTGCTGGGCCGGGTCGAACTCCCATAAGTTGAGAGCCCGTCGTTGACACGGGAGGATCTGGCGGAATAGCATGACCTGGACTATGTTGACAAGCTTGAGTTTCTCGCCTATCATGTTCCGGATACACTACTGGAGTCCGTCCAGCTCCACCGATGAGCCCCAGGACAGGCCCTTCTCCTTCTAGGAAGTGAGCCGCGTGGGGATTCCGGATCGAAACTCGGGGGCCGCCACCCAGTTGGTGTCACGCGGCTCGGTGATGTAGAACCACCCCAATTGCCACCCCTTTATGGTCTCCATGTAGGAGCCCTCGAGCCATGTAACGTTAGGCATTTTTCCCACCATGGCTCCACCGCATTCTGCTTGTTGGCCGCCTACTACCTTCGGTTTGACATTGAAGGTCTTCAGCCACAGGCCGAAGTGGGGCCGGATGCGGAGGAAAGCCTCGCACACGAGATGAACGCCGAGATGTTGAGGATGAAATTCGGAGCTAGATCATGGAAGTCCAGCCCATAATAGAGCATAAGGCCGCGAACGAATGGATGGAGGGGAAACCCCAGTCCGCGGACGAAGTGGGTGAGGAAAACCACCCTTTCGTAAGGTTCCGGGGTAGGGACGATCTGCCCCGCGGCTGGTAACCGGTGCGCAATATCCGTGGCTAAGTATTCGGCCCCGCGCAGCTTTTTGATGTCTCCCTCCGTAACGGAGGAGACCATCCACTTGCCTCCCGCTCCGGACATGTTTGGAGAGGGTTGAGGAGAAGGATGTGGACTTGGGCGCTGGAGCTCGAGTGCGCGAGAATGGATGAGCAAGGAGGAAGAAGGCATGGGTAGAAAAAGGTGAACCCTTATCCCTTTATCAGGGCGGACGAGACTATGCGCACCCACCAGCCTGGTAAAACTCGCTTATCCCCCAAGCGCGGTAATTGATGGCGTGGTTGGGTTACCCATGTCCGTATTGATGGGAATCCCGTAATAAGGGGACACGATCTCTGCTTCGACAAGACGTGCCAAGGAAACCGCCTCGCGAAACATGCTGAGGTTCGTTGTGAAAAATGATTTGAATGGTGACCTGGCTATGGTGTGATTTCACACTGCGGAATGCGTCGGCAGATTAGATTTGTGAAAATATTATTCTCTCTACGGTTGTATGTGGAACTTGTTTTGCAGAGCCGGACACGATCCTCGTGTTCAAAATCTTCTATGAAATATTCGGAGGAGGAACCCGCCTTGCAATGCCGAAGACAATCTGCGTGCCGGACTCATCGTCATTAAAGCCTGGTTCAGGGGCTACTGAGGGAGTCCTGAATTAGGGGGTATCCGGACAGCCAGATTATATCCTTTGGCTGGACTGTTGGACTATGAAGATACAATATTGAAGACTTTGTCCCGTGTCCGGATGGGACTCTCCTTGGCGTGGAAGGCAAGCTTGGCAATACGGATATGTAGATCTCCTTCCTTGTAACCGACTCTGTGTAACCCTAGCCCCCTCCGGTGTCTATATAAACCGGAGGGTTTAGTCCGTAGGACCAAGAACAACAATCATACCATAGGCTACCTTCTAGGGTTTAGCCTCTTCGATCTCGTGGTAGATCAACTCTTGTAATACTCATATCATCAAGATCAATCAACCAGGAGTAGGGTTTTACCTCCATCGAGAGGGCCCGAACCTGGGTAAAAACATCATGTCCCCCGTCTCCTGTTACCATCCGCCTAGACGCACAGTTCGGGACCCCCTACCCGAGATCCACCGGTTTTGACACCGACACTCGCCATTGAGGCGGCGTGTGCCGTGGCCACGGCGGCTTTAAGGCTCTTTGCGTGCTCGACGAGCTGCTCCTCCTCCCGCAGGAACTCCGTGTAGTGCGCAAGGTCTCTGACGCACATGTGGGCATCCACCTTTGCCTCCCGCCGTCGGGCGGCGGTGGTGGAGCGGGCGATGACCACGGCGGTCGACGGTGGGTTGGCGGCCACGGCGACCGACGATGGGGTGGCGGCCACGACCACCACCTCCTGCATTCGGGCCGCGGTGGTGGAGCGGATGATGGCCATGGTGGCCGGCAGTGGGGTGGCGGCCACCTCCCGCCTTCGGGCCGTGGCGGCGGAGCGGGCGATGGCCCTGGCTTTCGATGGTGGTGTGGCGGCAACGGCGGCCGGCAACAGCTACCGACGGGCACCGGCGGCGGAGCGTGTGGTGGGTGTTCCACCCACACCCAACAGGGCCACACACACTACACTACACCGGGGACTGCACCATCACAGTGTAGCCTCCCAGCTAGAGCCGTCCTCTGATGATGGCGGAGTGGCTGAGCGACGATGACGGACCGGTGTCATTGGCGATTGTGGGAGAAGCAGACGAGATAAGCTACAGGGAGGGAGGGGAAAATGCGATGCAGGACTCGCCGTCCATGGGGGGTTTTATAGTAGGCCGATAAGCATTGGGATTTTGGGGGATTTCACCGAGTCGGGCGGGAAGCTTGTCCGGGAACCTGAGAGGTTGCGCGGTAACGAGCTCACCAACGATTCATGGCGCCACCGTTTGGCCAAAAGAACGCCCCCACGCGCTGCGCAAGCTTGCGCTGTAAGCCGTCTGCGGCAGCGGGGTGACAAGACGTGCGAGAGGAGGACGAGGCCACATACACATATGGTTAATAAAAAACGTTTGTGATTTAATTACCTACTATACCCCCATCCTGGTTTATAAGTATGATATAACTAATAAAATACGAATGCATGTCGCCAAAGATTATATAGTTGGATTCGTATTTGAACATAGTTTCCAATTATATAATTTTTATAACATGCATTAACATTTTCTTGGTTAAATTTGAGGGCAAAGTATGGCATAGAATATAAAGGGGACTATAGACTAGACGGAGGTGGTAGCACACGGTTGCTCTCTACGCAGCGACGCAACTGTCGGTCGGCTTGTAGGCGACCATTTCCTGCGTGTTCAACTGCTCTATGCGTGTGGTTGCTTGCGGTTCAGGCAGCCGCGGCGCACTCTACTCGCGTCCCGCCGCGGGCGCTCTGCTCTCGCGTCCCTCCGGGCGCTCTGCTCTCGTCCCTCCATGCGCTGCCAGTGTTTGGGGCCGGCGCACGATCACGCACGTTCGTGTGCATGCAGTTGCGCCGGGCGCAGCCCGACCATGCAGTTACCCACTTCAAAAACTGCCATGCGGAGGCACCGAGAATCCACGCTGCCCGGCCCCCTTTTATTCCTGCGGCCATTTACCTTCATCTCTCGCCTCACATGACACAATAAGCACACCCACGAGGACACATACAGAGAGGACATCCAGCGGTTCCAATGGTGCTCCCAGTGGCCGCCGACGACAACGGCAGGCAGTTCAGCACGCAACACGTCGTGGACACTCAAGTGAGGGGGAGGCTCTCTCCGTGGTGTACACGAACGATCCGGTCTCGGTGGAGAGCTTCATCCAAACTATGGAGCAGTTCCTTGCGGAGGACAAGTACCAAGTGGTCGGCTTCGACCTCGAGTACACCATGGTTCGCGTCGGGCATGATCAGAAGGTTACCATCGCCTAGTTATGCGTGCGACATGACGTCCTTGTGTACCACTACCACCTGGCCACAACGCCTTGCGAGCGTTTCTCTAGATTTATCAACAGCTCTGACTACAGTTTCGCTGCGGTGGACACCACCAACGATCTAAAAGCGCTCAAGGTTTCAGGCTTGAAATGCCCGAACCTTGTCAGCATCCAGCGCCACTACAAGGTCTGGGGCAGCAACAAAAACAAACTAAACTCCCTGGTTGACCTCGCCTCGGCCATCATCGACCCCTACTACATGAAGATGAAGAATGAGAGCAATAGGGACAGGAACGCCTGGCAAAGTGTGTGGCATGAGAGACTGGATAAACAACATGTCAAGTACGCGGCCATGGATGCGTACACATGCTATGAGATGTACAGGCGGATTGTTGACATGAGGAACTGTCTTCTTTCTAACCAAAACGAGGGATTGAGCCACATAGCAATGGCGGGGGCATCACAAGAAGTAGATGACTAGATGATCGTTTCTCCTACTTTAGAATGCATGCAATTTTTTATTGAGGTGTGTGCGAATGATCTGTATAGTCACTTATGTAATTGGATGTTTATTTCAGTTATATATATACATGTTATTCTACTATAGATAGAGCAAATCACATGGCTTATTAGCAGCAACCGTCTGTGTTATTATTGGTCTTCACACACATTTCTGATTACGGACCTGCTTGCCGTGTATCACACACATCTTGTTCAGTTGAACCGTTTTCATTGTGTTGCCTAATCACACACAGTTCATCCTAGCTAGTGAACTGTATGCTATATATCGCACACGCCTTCATCTGGATGCCCGTTTCTTTTGTTCCTCCTCATCCCAAACAGTTAATTGAACTGAACCGTATGCCCTGCATCGCACATGCAACTAAAATCTGAACCGTGTTTGATGCATCCGTCATCGCAACATTTTGCACCTTTTTGATGGGTTTTTTACACCACCCTTTGCGATTATGGCATCACACACAGTTTCGTCGAAGGGTCTCTGATCGTAGTGTCGCGTTTGGACCATCCTGCAGTAGTGCATGTCATGTGCCACGATGGGTCACAAACGTCATGCACAACATGACCGCGCATCTGTCTGCAAACATTCGTGTAACCGCGAGGGTCGGCTCTGATACCAACTTGTAACGCCCCGAACACACCCGCTGGTGGTCGTTCTGAAGGAAATATGCCCTAGAGACAATAATAAAGTTCCTATTTATATTTCTTTATATCATGATAAATATTTGTTATTCATACTAGAATTGTATTAATCGGAAACTTAGTACCTGTGTGAATACATAGACAAACAGAATGTCACTAGTATGACTCTACTTGACTAGCTCGTTAAATCAATGATGGTTATGTTCCCTAACCATAGACATGATTGTCATTTGATTAACAGGATCACATCATTAGAGAATGATGTGATTGACTTGACCCATCTGTTAGCTTCGCACAATGATCGTTTAGTTTGTTGCTATTGCTTTCTCCATAACTTATACATGTTCCTATGACTATGAGATCATGCAACTCCCGAATACCGGAGGAACACTTAGTGTGCTATCAAACATCGCAGCATAACTGGGTGACTATAAAGATGCTCTACAGGTGTGTCCGATGGTGTTTGTTGAGTCGGCATAGATCGAGATTAGGATTTGTCACTCGAAGTATCAGAGAGGTATCTCTGGGCCCTCCCGGTAATGCACATCACTATAAGCTTTACAAGCAATGTGACTAATGAGTTAGTTGTGGAATGATGCATTACGGAACGAGTAAAGAGACTTGCCCGTAACGAGATTGAACTAGGTATTGAGATACCGATGATCGAATCTCGGGCAAGTAATATACCGATGACAAAGGGAACAACGTATATAATTATGTGGTTTGACCGATAAATATCTTCATAGAATATGTGGGAGCCAATATGAATATCCATGTTCCGCTATTGGTTATTGACCGGAGACGTGTCTCGGTCATGTCTACATAGTTCTCGAACCCGTAGGGTCCACACGCTTAACGTACAGTGACGATCGGTATTATGAGCTTATGTGTTTTGATGTACTGAAGGTAGTTCGAAGTCCTAGATATTATCACGGGCATGACGAGGAGTCTCGAAATGGTCGAGACATAAAGATTGATATATTGGACAGCTATATTCGGACACCGGAAGTGTTCCTGGTGATTTCGGAGGAAACCGGAGTGCCGGAGGGTTATCGGAACCCCCGGGGGATCTAATGGGCCAACATGGGCCTTGTGTGAGAGAGAGGAAGGGTCCATAGGGCTCGCCCCCCCCCCCACCCTTGGGAGTCCGAATTGGACTAGGAGGGGGCCGGCGCCCCCTCTTTCCCTCCCTCTCTCCCTCTCCTTCGTTCCCCCTTCCTCCTCCTAGTTGGACAAGGAAAGGGGGAGTCCTACCACTACTAGGAGGACTCCTCCCCTCCTTGGCGCGCCCCAAGGTCCGGCCGGCCTCCCCCCTTGCTCCTTTATATATGGGGGCAGGGAGCACCCTAGGACACACAAGTTGATCATTGATCCCTTAGCCGTGTGTGGTGCCCCCCTCCACCATAATCCACCTCGGTCATATCATCGTAGTGCTTAGGCGAAGCCCTACACTGGCAGCTTCATCATCACCATCATCACACCGCCGTGCTGACAAAGCTCTCCCTCGACACTCAGCTGGATTGAGAGTTCGTGGCATGTCACCGAGCCGAACGTGTGCAGATCGCAGAGATGTCGTACTTTCGGTACTAGGATCGATCGGATCGTGAAGACATACGACTACATCAACCGCGTTATCATAATGCTTCCACTTACGGTCTACGAGGGTACGTGGACAACACTCTTCCCCTCTTATTACTATGCATCACCATGATAGATCTTGCATGTGCGTAGGAATTTTTTTGAAATTACTGTGTTCCCCAACAGTGGCACCCGAGCCAGGTCTATGCGTAGATGTTATATGCACGAGTAGAACACAAAGAAGTTGTGGGCGTGGGTATATACATATTGCTTGCCATCACTAGTTGATTCTTGATTCAGCGGTATTGTTGGATGAAGCGGCCCAGACCGACATTACGTGTACGCTTACGCGAGACTGGTTCTACAAACGTGCTTCGCACATAGGTGGCTGGTGGGTGTCAGTTTCTCCAACTTTAGTTGAATCGGATTCAATGAACAGGGTTCTTTCTGAAGATCAAAAAGCAATCACTATACTGCATTGTGGTTTTTAATGCGTAGGTAAGAAAGGTTCTTGCTCAGCCCATAGCAGCCACGTAAAACTTGCAACAACAAAGTAGAGGACGTCTACCTTGTTTTTGCAGGGCATGTTGTGATGTGATATGGTCAAGACATGATGCTAAATTTTATTGTATGAGATGATCATGTTTTGTAACACAGTTATCGGCAATTGGCAGGAGCCATATGGTTGTCGCTTTATTGTATGAAATGCAATCACCATGTAATTGCTTTACTTTATCACTAAGTGGTAGCGATAGTCGTAGAAGCAATAGTTGGCGAGACGACAATGATGTTTTGATGGAGATCAAGGTGTCAAGCCGGTGACGATGGTAATCATGACGGTGCTTTGGAGATGGAGATCAAAGGCACAAGATGATGATGGCCATATCATATCACTTATATTGATTGCATGTGATGTTTATCCTTTATGCATCTTATTTTGCTTAGTTCGGCGGTAGCATTATAAGATGATCTAAATTTCAAGGTATAAGTGTTCTCCCTAAGTATGCACCGTTGCTACAGTTCGTCGTGCCGAGACACCATGTAATGATCAGGTTTGATAAGCTCTACGTTCATATACAACGGGTGCAAGCCAGTTTTGCACACGCAGAATACTCGGGTTAAACTTGAAGAGCCTAGCATATGCATATATGGCCCCAGAACACTGAGACCGAAAGGTCAAGCGTGAATCATATAGTAGATATGATCAACATAGTGATGTTCACCATTGAAAACAACTCCATCTCACATGATGATCGGACATGGTTTAGTTGATATGGATCACATGATCACTTAGATGATTAGAGAGATGTCTATCTAAGTGGGATTTCTTAAGTAATTTGATTAATTGAACTTTAATTTATCATGAACTTAGTACCTGATAGTATTTTGCATGTCTATGTTGTTGTAGATAGATGGCCCGTGCTGTTGTTCCGTTGAATTTTAATGCGTTCCTAGAGAAAGCTAAGTTGAAAGATTATGGTAGTAACTACACGGACTGGGTCCGTAACTTGAGGATTATCCTCATTGCTGCACATAAGAACTACGTCCTGGAAGCACCGCTAGGTGACAAACCCGCTGCAGGAGCAACGCCAGATGTTGTGAACACCTGGTAGAGCAAAGCTGGTGACTACTCGATAGTTCAGTGTGCCATGCTTTATGGCTTAGAACCGAGACTTCAATGATGTTTTGAACAGCATGGAGCATATGAGATGTTCCAGGAGTTGAGGTTAATATTTCAAGCAAATGCCCGGATTGAGAGATATGAAGTCTCCAATAAGTTTTACAACTGCAAAATGGAGGAGAATAGTTCTGTCAGTGAACATATACTCAGAATGTCTGGGTACCACAACCACTTGACTCAGCTGGGAGTTAATCTTCCTGATGATAGTGTCATTGACAGAGTTCTTCAATCACTGCCACCAAGCTACAAGAGCTTCGTGATGAACTATAATATGCAAGGGATGGATAAGACAATTCCTGAGCTCTTCGCAATGCTAAAGGCCACGGAGGTAGAAATCAAGAAGGAGCATGAAGTGTTGATGGCCAACAAGACCACCAGTTTCAAGAAAAAGGGAAGAAGGGAAGAAGGGGAACTTCAAGAAGAACAGCAAGCCAGTTGCTGCTCAAGTGAAGAAACCCAAGTCTGGACCTAAGCCTGAGACTGAGTGCTTCTACTGCAAAGGGACTGGTCACTGGAAGCAAAACTGCCCCAAGTATTTGGCGGAGAAGAAGGATGGCAAAGTGAAAGGTATATTTGATATACATGTTATTGATGTATACCTTACTAATGCTCGCAGTAGTGCCTGGGTATTTGATACTGGTTTTGTTGCTAATATTTGCAACTCGAAATAGGTGCTACGGATTAAGCGAAGATTGGCTAAGGACGAGGTGACGATGCGCGTGGGAAATGGTTCCAAAGTCGATGTGATCGCCGTCGACACGCTACCTCTACATCTACCTTCGGGGTTAGTTTTAGACCTAAATAATTGTTATTTGGTGCCAGCGTTGAGCATGAACATTATATTTGGATCTTGTTTGATGCGAGATGGTTATTCATTTAAATCAGAGAATAATGGTTGTTCTATTTATATGAGTAATATCTTTTATGGTCATGCACCCTTAATGAGTGGTCTATTTTTACTAAATCTTGATAGTAGTGATACACATGTTCATAGTATTGAAGCCAAAAGATGCAGAGTTAATAATGATAGTGCAACTTATTTGTCGCACTGCCATTTGGGTCATGTTGGTGTAAAGCGCATGAAGAAACTCCATTCTGATGGACTTCTGGAATCACTTGATTATGAATCACTTGGTACTTGCGAACCATGCCTCATGGGCAAGATGACTAAAACTCCGTGTCGAATTTCGGGTTCCGGCAGACCCTTGAGGTTCGAACACTGGGGTGCGCGCGAAGATTTCGCCTTCTACCTACCTGCACCCCTCCGCCTCGCTAAGATCTAAGCTATGGAAAGAACAGCACAAGAGACACAGGGTTTATACTGGTTCGGGCCACCGTTGTGGTGTAATACCCTACTCCAGTGTGTGGTGTGGTGGATTGCCTCTTGGGCTGATGGTGATGAGCAATACAAGAAAGAACAGCCTTGCGAGGGTCTGTTCTTGGCTGGGGCGATGAACTGCTAGGAGGAGTTCAATCACCCTTCTCTCTCTCTCTTCTTGATTCTCTCTCCGATTTTGATCCGATCTCCGATCTCCCTCTACCCTGTGGGTGGCTAGTCCTATTTATAGGCAAAGGCCCTGGGCCTCTTCCCAAATACTGAGTGGGAAGGGCGCCAACAATTGGCCATTTTGAAGGGGAACATCTGGTACACTTATCCTGACTAAAGTTGGTCCTCGCCTGCCAAAGGCTCTGGTGGTGACGCTGGCTTGGGCTCCACAATGACTTCCTCCCTGCCGTTGGACTGGTCTTGGTCTCGTTGCACCGAAACGGGTGCCTTTTCTTGATGATCTTGCTTGCACTTGCTCTCTTTGCACCAAAGAGGAAAGGAGGACACTGCGCGGCTGGCGCCCGCCTGGCGCCTTTGGTCGTCATGGCTTGCGTCACGGGCACCTCGTGAGGTACCCCGCCTTGATCTCTCCGCCTCCTCGCGAGCCAGCCTGATGAGGCCGTGCCTGAGGAAGCTCCGTGTCGTCCGCCCCGCGAGGCTTGGCCCCTCGCGAGGGTCTTGGGTCTGTGTTGATGAAGATGGGCCGCGCTGGGCCCCCTTTTGAGCCACGCCGCGGGCCGCAGGCAGGCAAGTCTGGGGACCCCCGTTCCCAGAACGCCGACAGTAGCCCCCGGGCCCAAGGCGCGTCCGGACTTGGCCGTGCAGGGAGGCGAAAGGGCAAGAGCGAAGCGCCGCGGGCCCTAACAGCCTGCGGCCTTGGGCGCTGCGTGGCGGTTGACTGGACATGGGCGCCTCAGCAACCGCGCAAGTTGATAAGGGAGCGGCATCTGCCTAGGCTTTGCTTTTGCTTTCTCCGGTTGCTGCTCAGATCCCCTTTCTTGCGCCTCTCCTTCCTTCCTCCAAAATTTCTAGATCTACTTCGACCGCGTGACCTAGGAAGCCATGGCGCCTCGTCAGTCCCCGGCCGGAGCTTGGTACTCGTCTGCCCTGGACTCGCCGAACGTGTCTGAGGCGAGCCTCGCCCGGTTGCGTTGGATGGCGGCGGCGCAGGGCATCGACGGGGCGAAGGTGTACAAGGCCGGCTCCGCCACCCCTGAGGGAGAAGGGAGCACCTTCTATACGTTCTTTGTAAGCGCCATTGCTGCTGGTCTGGTGCCTCCCTTCTCGGAGTTCTTCTTCTCTGTCCTCCGCCATTATAAGCTACAGGCTTTGCATCTCCACCCCAACTCCGTCCTTCTCCTGGCAATCTTCGCCTATTACTGTGAGGCTCACGTTGGGGTGCAGCCCTCAATGGCCTTGCTGCGCCACTACTTCTACCTCCGGACCTCTCGCGGTCCTACTTCCGCGTGCACGAGCTTCATCGTGTACGGTGGCGCCATTGCCATTTCGAACCCCGGGAAAAGGATTGAGGGCTTCAGGAGCAAGTGGGTCTTGGCAGATGTTGGGCGCATCCACCCTCGGCTGATCTTGCCCACGGAGCAACCCACGAGCTCCAGCGATTGGGGTCGAGCGGAGCTCGCGGACCCCCGCGCGAAGCTGGTGTTGGAGAAGATGGATGCGGATCTGAGGCCGGCCAACATGGCGGCGACGAAGCTGACCGGCACGTCGCTGCTGAGGGAATTCCTGGAGCACCAGCTGGCTCCGCTTCGGCAGTACTCACTTCTGATGTGGAGGCCCCATCCGAGCCCCGCGGCCTTGGCCGACGAAGATCTGGCTGCGGTCCTCCAATCTCTGGTCGGGGGCGATGTGGCGAGGTTGGAGGGCGCTCCTACGCCCTTGTTCCTCCGCGACGACTGAGAGCAGGTAGTGGAGTCCATGCCCGTCTTCAACGGGGACGGGCCCGTGCCCATGGAAACTCCCGGGGAATCGGTGGATGTGTCCTGCGACGACTCCAGCAAAGGGGAGGAAGGAGGGGAGCGGGAAAAAGGGCCTGACTCCGAGGCGACTGACAGAGAGTCGAGGGCTCCCCTCCCCCGGCGTAGGTCCCGCGCTCTCCGCCTCTGTCCGAGCGATGACGATGAGGATGATGACGAGCAGGGCGGCGGGAGCTTGCCCCCGAACCCGAAGAAGGACAGGACCGGGCTGATCTCCCGCGGGTCTACCCTGGCCCCGAGGCGGACCACAGACGTGCCTTCCGCTCCCGAGCTTCCCAAGGTTGACCCTTCCAGCCGGCTTTCATGCTTCAAATTTGGCCGGAGGCTGCCTGAGCTCACTGGCGACGACTCGTAAGCGCTTGATTCTTGTCTTTATTTCTTGTTCTACTGCTGAGGCTTGACGTCCACATCTTTTGGACAGGCTGGCGCCCGCAGCAAAGAAGCCGAAGGGAGCTCCTAAGGTTCCATCCATGGCAGCGCCTCTGCCCGCAGAGGAAGGTGACCGCGACGCACGGGCTTCTCCTTCCCGGTGGTCCTCGCGAGGCCTGGCTGAGCCGGTTGGGGCGAGCTCAGCCCCCATGGCCCAAGTGACTCCCGAGGTGCTTTTGCCTGCTGCCGCCACTACAGCCGTTGGGGCGCAGCAGGCTCCGCCTCAGGATGTTGTGGTCGCGCTGCCGCCTTCTCCTCCTACTCCACCGACTGTTGTTTCTCCGACTCCTCCTACCGTTCTGGATCGTGCTGCTGCTGAGCTGGACCGGCTGCGGCAGGATCTTCTTGGCGCCGACCCTCGCTTGGTGGCCGGGTGCTTGGAGCTGGCTTCAGGATGGATTCGCTCCGACGCTTCGATTCGGGCGGCGCTGGTCCAGGCCTCGACGGCTTGCAATGAGGAGAGGCAGGCCATCCTTGAGGTGAAGGCTGCTCGTGACGCAGCCCTGGGGGAGGTGGTCGACGTCCGTGGTCGCTACAAGGCGCTGGAGGACGAGCTGCAAGTCCTGTGGGACCAGCTCGCGAAAGAGGCCCGCCTTCGCCAGGAGCAGGAAGAAGGCGTGAAGGCTCGCGAGGCGGCCGTCAAGGAGAGGGAGGTCAAGCTCAGGAGGCGCCGTGACCGCCTAGGCACGCTCGAGCAGGAGTTGGGGGCGAGGAAGGTCGAGCTGGACGACAAGGCTCAGGTTCTTGCCGAGGACCGCGTGGCCTTCACGGAGATGGAGGCGAAGGCTCGCTCCTTGCTGAGGACGCTTTACGACAGCGGCCTGGAGAGCCCGCTGGCTGGCGCTGAGGACGGCTCCGCCAAGCTGCTTCCCTTCCTGGTTCGCGCTTTTGAAGATGTCGCCCTTGGCCTTGGCCCCACGGCCGAGGCCGAGGCACATGTCCTGTCTTCTGCAGCGCTGACGCGGGTCCTCACCCACATCTACCTTCGCGATCCCGGCGTCGACCTCGACAGCCTGCTGGAGCCAGTAAGCGGCGAGCGTGCCGCTGTCGCTGCCGAGGCCGTGAAGGGTCACGCGGAGGCTCTGCTGGGAAAGTTCCGGGCCTTCAGCACCAAGCCGAAGCAAGGCGCTGCCGACCCCGCTGCTCCATGAGGCGAACCCACTCCACGCTGCTCCACCACCGACAAGTGACTCCGTTGTGGCTCCTGTCCTGCCTTTAATTCCTGCACATGTATCATGCCTCGGGGAGGCGTTTAAACTTGTGTTTGGCATTGAGATAACAGTGTGGACTGTAATATTTGCTTTTGAAGTCCTTGAAATTTACGCTTTTCCTTCCTACTTGCTTATGTTCTACGCCGGCAGAGCCCGGCCCCGCGCATACCTCAGCCACCGTTAGCCCTGACCGGAAACCAGGACGGGACCAAGGAGTGAGGGGCTATGTGACAAGTTAGGCTCCTGAGTCGCGATGCTCAGGAGTCCCCCTTGGCGCACGAACAACAAGTAGGGAGGTGTGATGTAGGTGGATCTACCGTTCTACGTCTGCAGAGCCCGGCCGCGCGCATACCTCAACCGCCGTTAGCCTTTCGGAACTAAGGAGTGAGGGGCTACGTGACCAGTTAGGCTCCTGAGTCGCGATGCTCAGGAGTCCCCCTTGACGCTCAAACGGCCTTCGTACCTTGGCTCCGCTCGGGGAGAAACGCGCGATGAACCAGGCCCGGGGGGCCTGGCTAGGTGGCGTGCGTCTGGGCGTGACCCAGGCGCAGCCCCCGTGCCCAGCCCCCTCGCGCGGCACTCCCGAGGGGAGGCATTACAATGAGGCTAGACACTGAGCTCTGGGCTCCCTGAGGTTGATGCGGCCCGGGGGTCGCCCTTAGTTGTTTATCACCAGCGCGGAGCATAGCGCTTCCGTATGTGTACGGGCATAGCCGCTCCTCGGCAGTGTCGTCAGCCAGCGCGGAGCATGGTGCTTCCACTGGTACGTGGGAGGGGGCTCCCCTCTGGGAGGAGCCCTCGGGGCGTGTACAGCCCCGCCCTGACACGTGGCTGGCACGGTAGGGCATGGCGAGGTGTATCTGAGCACCCGTGAGCCAGCGCGGGACTCATGGGGCCCTACCTCTAGGCGGGTTGCGCCTGGCACTGGGCCTTATCTTGTGATGTGTCCCTGCAAATTTGGTTAGATGCCGGCACTCTACGTCCTCGGTTCCCGGCCCTCGAGCTGGTCTCAGCCGTCGCTGGTATGCCAGGTCGCGATGCCGTGGACAAGGCCAGAGGATGAGGGCTGGAGAGCCAGTAAGAGCCCTAAGTCGCGATGCTCAGGTACCCCCCCTTTAACGTGCAAGTGGTCGGCATGGAGAAGAAGAGGTGTCGTGGACAGGCATCAAATAATCAAGCATGCTCGGTCGAACGCATAGCCGGAAATAAACACAAAAGGGGATACATGCCGCCGGGTCTGGCCCGAGCGACTTGGGGGATGATGCAGCCCAAGGGGCGCCCCCAACAAGGTAAGCTAACAACATAAAATAAAAGGGATACATGTCGCAGGGACGGACCCATGCGGCCTGGGAATAATGCAGCCCTGGGGGCGCTCCCAGCTGGAAATGAAACTTAAAAGATGTCACCTCATGATGTTGAGGATGAAGGAGTGTTGGCGTAGCAGACTCGGTGGGCTACGGAAGCCGATCCTCACGCCCCCGGGCCCAGGGGCCTCGGGAGGCTCCGGAGGCGCTGGTGGCTCCTCGCGAACCATCTCCATCTCCGCCAGGGCTGCGGAACGCCTGGCCTCTTGAGCCTCCATGATGCCCCTCATGAGGCGCTGGTACGTGGCAGCCGCGTTCGGCAAGCCGTAAGGCATGCGAACGTAGCTATGGGGTGGACCTTCGCAGCGCCCCACTCGCGAGGGCCAGAGGCGCTCCAGAGAGGCGACTTGATTGAGCCCTCGTATGTCGATGCAGACGCGCAGCCCACCATCCTCGCCTGGATGGGGAGCCACGGCTGGTAGGCGGCGGCCGCCTCTCATGACTCTTGACTCCTGTAGCTCGTGAATGGCCTTGCTGACGAACTCCTGAGGGTCTGGCCCTCCTTGCCTTACTCCTTATTGAGAGAAACGTGCTTCGAAACACGCCTCCATGTGGTGCCCAAGCGCCTCCCTCGTGACCTTAGCCAGGTCGGTGGCCCTCCAGGGGAGAGCCCCCGAGCCCTGCCTGAGGAGGGCGTCGGGCGCGCTTTCCTATGTGATGGAAGGAGGTTCCCCCTGGGCAGGCGCGGGCCCTGAGGGGCCTGCCTCCTGAGGGGCCGAGTCGGACGATGTCTTCTTCCTCTTGGGGGCGGTCTCGGGAAGCCTCCTGCTTCCGCGATCCGGGTCTTCCAGCGATGCGGCCTGAAAGGCTCGTTCCAGGGAACACACCGCGTCCTTCTCTTCACAGGGCACCGTGATGACTCCGCCACTTCCTGGCATCTTGAGGACGTTGTAGCCGTGGTGAGTTACGACCATGAACTTGGCCAGCGCTGGGTACCAAAGGATGGCGTTGTACGGCAGGCGAACGTGAGTGACGTCGAAGTCGATGAGCTCGGTGCGGTAGTTGTCGCGTGCCCCGAAGGTGACAGGGAGGCGGACCTGCCCAATCGGGACCGTGGAGCCGTTGGTGACTCCGGAGAAAGGCTTGGTTGGCTGAAACTGGTTGTAGGGCACTTGGAGATTGTTGAATGTTTCCACGGACAGGACGTTGAGCCCTGCCCCGCCACCGATGAGGGTCCTGGTGACCACCACGTTGCTGATGATTGGGGAACAAAGCATCGGGAGGACTCCGGCTGTGGCCGCACACTTGAGCTGATCTGCTGAGTTGAACGTGATGGCGCACGCCGACCACCTGAGAGGGCGTGTGGCTTCGAGCTTGGAGAGGACTGCATTCACTTCGCGGGTGAACTGCTTGAAGATGCGCTGAGAGGCTGGGGCTTGAGCCCCGCCCAGGATGTAGGCGATCGCGCGCGGCTCCTGGAAGCCCCCAGCCCCCTCGTCCTGATGGCGGTCCTCGTTTCTCCTTGGCTGCGGCGGCAGCAGAGGGAGGCCTGCGTTGCCTGGCGGGCGATCCTCGCGAGGCTGATCCCTCTAGTCTCCCTCGTGAGGCGGGTCTTGCCAGCGATCCTCGCGAGGTCGATCACGCCACCCTTGGCGCGGGCAGCGGTCTTCCCAGCATCCTGCGTTCCTTCCTCCTCCTTGACCGTAGCCCCGGTCACCGCGGTCGGGGCGACGGCTGATCCTTCCTTCTCGCACGGCTCGGAGATCTTGACATTTGTTGGTGTTGTGTGTGTGGAGGTCGTGGTACACACAGTACCGACTGCCCTTGGAAGATTCGGGCTGATCTCTGCCCCGCTTGGTGTCTGGTTCTGCCGCGAGCACGGCAGCCCCCTTGCGCTTCACATCCTTGGTCTTGGGCTTCTTCTCTTCTTGGTCCGCGGCAGGCAGCTCGAGGAGGGAGAGACGCCTTTCTTCATCCCTGGCGCACTTGGTTGCCAAGTTGAACAACTCCAAGGAAGTGCACAGGTCTTCATGCATCACCAGCTCCTCCTTCATCTTGACGTCGCGCACGCCGTCGGAGAAGGCTGAGATGATGGCCTCCTCGGTCACCTTAGGAATCTTGAGGCGTGCGTTGTTGAAGCGCTGGATGTACTTCTGCAGGGTCTCTCCGGGTTGTTGCTTGATGCGGCGCATGTCGCTCACGGCGGGTGGCCGGTCGCGAGTACCTTGGAAGTTGGCGATGAAGCAGGTGCGCATCTTGTCCCAGGAGGACATCGTGCCTGGAGCCAGGTTCAGGAGCCAGGTGCGGGCCCCGTCCTTGAGCGCCATGGAAAACCAGTTCGCCATGACCTTCTCATCTCCGTTGGCAGCTTCGATGCCCAGCTCATAGAGCTGGAGAAACTCCGCAGGGTTGGCCGTGCCATCGTAACGAGGAGGCAGGTTTGGCTTGAACTTGCCGGGCCACGCGATGCTGCGTAGCTCGGTGGTGAAGGCACGGTAGCCTGTTGTGGCCACGGGAGGCCTTGGGTGACGGAGAGCTTGGTCTTGTATGTCCCCATGCGCTGCGGCTGGGAGCAGCGCGGGGTATTGACGTGCGGGAGCAGGAACATGGTCGCGACGTGCTGGAGCAGGGAGCGTCCGGGCAGCTTCTTGCAGGAGAGGGACTTCTTGGCAGCTCTGCTCTTGCCGCGCTGGCACCTGATGGAGCGGGTTCCGCCCAGGGGCCACGCGCCTTGGAGCCATGGTGCCTTCTTGAGGAGGAGGCGGCCGGGGCGCCCCCGGAGCTTCGTCGCCCGCGCGGGGCAGGGTGCGGTGCAGCGGAACGGACGGCGTAGGAGAGCCCCCTGCGGTGCGGACGAGCTCGGCGACGCGGTCGAGCCATTCTTCGTAGACGTCGTCGATGGGACGGTAGCGCAGGAGCTCGTTTGCCGCGATGAGCGCAGCTCGAGCCTCCATGGGTGCGAGGAGCGCGCGGGACGAAGAACCAGCTGGGGTGAGCGAGGGAGTAGCGGTGCGGCCGTCTTGCCGCACGGACGGATGCTGAGACGACGCTTGCTGCTCGTCCCCCGCCGGGCCGGTGGCGGCGTTGACGGCAGGTGACGGGGAACAGCGAGGACGCCCGCCGACAGGAGCCGTCTGGGCGACGCGGGAAGCGAGAGCGGCCCGGCGCTCGGCGCGGGCCCGACGAGCGTCAGACATGGACGTGATGGTCAGAGGAGAACGGGGTGGTGGAAGACGAATTCCGGCGCACCCCTACCTGGCGCGCCAAATGTCGGATTTCGGGTTCCGGCAGACCCTTGAGGTTCGAACACTGGGGTGCGCGCAGAGATTTTGCCTTCTACCTACCTGCACCCCTCCGCCTTGCTAAGATCTAAGCTATGGAAAGAACAGCACAAGAGACACAGGGTTTATACTGGTTCGGGCCACCGTTATGGTGTAATACCCTATTCCAGTGTGTGATGTGGTGGATTGCCTCGTGGGCTGATGGTGATGAGCAATACAAGGAAGAACAGCCTCGCGAGGGTCTGTTCTTGGCTGGGGCGATGAACTTCTGGGAGGAGTTCAATCACCCTTGTCTCTCTCTCTCTCTTCTTGATTCTCTCTCCGATTTCGATCCGATCTCTGATCTCCCTCTACCCTGTGGGTGGCTAGTCCTATTTATAGGCAAAGGCCCTGGGCCTCTTCCCAAATATTGAGCGGGAAGGGCGCCAACAATTGGCCATTTTGAAGGGGAACATCTGGTACACTTATCCTGACTAAAGTTGGTCCTCGCCTGCCAAAGGCTCTGGTGGTGACGCTGGCTTGGGCTCCACAATGACTTCCTCCCTGCCGTTGGACTGGTATTGGTCTCGTTGCACCAAAACGGGTGCCTTTGCTTGATGCTCTCGCATGCACTTGCTCCCTTTACACCAAAGAGGAAAGGAGGACACTGCGCGGCTGGCACCCGCCTAGCGCCTTTGGTCGTCATGGCTTGCGTCACGGGCACCTCGTGAGGTACCCCGCCTTGATCTCTCCGCCTCCTCGCAAGCCAGCCTGATGAGGCCGTGCCTGAGGAAGCTCTGTGTCGTCCGCCCCGCGAGGCTTGGCCCCTCGCGAGGGTCTTGGGTCTATGTTGATGAAGATGGGCCGCGCTGGGCCCCCTTTTGAGCCACGCCGCGGGCCGCAGGCTGGCAAGTCTGGGGACCCCCGTTCCCAGAACGCCGACACTCCGTTCTCCAAAACAATGGAGCGAGCAACAGAGTTATTGGAAATCATACATACTGATGTCTGTGGTCCAATGAACATTGAGGCTCGCGGTGGATATCATTATTTTCTCACCTTCACAGATGATTTGAGCAGATATGGTTATATCTACTTAATGGAACATAAGTCTGAAACATTTGAAAAGTTCAAAGAATTTCAGAGTGAAGTGGAAAATCATCGTAACAAGAAAATAAAGTTTCTACGATCTGATTGTGGAGGAGAATATTTGAGTTACGAGTTTGGTCTTCATTTGAAACAATGTGGAATAGTTTCGCAACTCACGCCACCTGGAACACCACAGCGTAATGGTGTGTCCGAACATCGTAATTGTACTTTACTAGATATGGTGCGATCTATGATGTCTCTTACTGATTTACCGCTATCGTTTTGGGGTTACCCTTTAGAGACAGCTGCATTCACGTTAAATAGGGCACCATCTAAATCCGTTGAGACAACACCTTATGAACTGTGGTTTGGCAAGAAACCCAAGTTGTCATTTCTTAAAGTTTGGGGTTGTGATGCTTATGTGACAAAACTTCAACCTGATAAGCTCGAACCCAAATCGGAGAAATGTGTCTTCATAGGATACCCAAAGGAGACTGTTGGGTACACCTTCTATCACAGATCCGAAGGCAAGATATTCGTTGCTAAGAATGGATCCTTTCTAGAGAAGGAGTTTCTCTCGAAAGAAGTGAGTGGGAGGAAAGTAGAACTTGATGAGGTAATTGTACCTGCTCCCTTATTGGAAAGTAGTTCATCACTGAAAACAGTTCCAATGATTCCTACACCAGTAAGTGAGGAAGCTAATGATGACGATCATGAAACTTCTGATCAAGTTACTACCGAACCTCGTAGGTCAACCAGAGTGAGATCTGCACCAGAGTGGTACAGTAATCCTGTTCTAGAGGTCATGTTACTTGACCATGACAAACCTACGAACTATGAGGAAGCGATGATGAGTCCAGATTCCGCAAAATGGCTAGAGGCCATGAAATCTAAAATGGGATCCATGTATGAGAACAAAGTGTGGACTTTGGTTGACTTGCCCGATGATCGGCGGGCCATAGAGCATAAATGTATCTTCAAGAAGAAGGTTGACGCTGATGGTAATATTACTGTCTACAAAGCTCGACTTGTTGCAAAAGGTTTTTGACAAGTTCAAGGAGTTTACTACGACGAGACCTTCTCACCCGTAGCGATGCTTAAGTCCGTCCAAATCATGTTAGCAATTGACGCATTTTATGATTATGAAATTTGGCAAATGGATGTCAAAACTGCATTCCTTAATGGATATCTTAAAGAAGAGTTGTATATGATGCAACCAGAACGTTTTGTCGATCCAAAAGGTGCTAAAAAGGTGTGCAAGCTCCAGGGATCCGTTTATGGACTGGTGCAAGCCTCTCGGAGTTGGAATATACGCTTTGATAGTGTGATCAAAGCATATGGTGTTATACAGACTTTTGGAGAAGCATGTATTTACAAGAAAGTGAGTGGGAGCTCTGTAGCATTTCTGATATTATATGTAGATGACATATTGTTGATCAGAAATGATACTAAATTTCTGAATAGCATAAAAGGATACTTGAATAAGAATTTTTCAATGAAAGACCTCAGTGAAGCTGCTTATATATTGGGCATCAAGATCTATAGAGATAGATCAAGACGCTTAATTGGACTTTCACAAAGCACATACCTTGATAAAGTATTGAAGAAGTTCAAAATGGATCAGGCAAAGAAAGGGTTCTTGCCTGTGTTACAAGGTGTGAAATTGAGTCAGACTCAATGCCCGACCACTGCAGAAGATAAAGTTCTGTCATTCCCTATGCTTCATCCATAGGTTCTGTCATGTATGCAATGATGTGTACCAGACCTGATGTGTGCCTTGCTATTAGTTTAGCAGGGAGGTACCAAAGTAATCCAGGAGTGGATCATTGGAAAGCGGTCAAGAACATCCTGAAATACCTGAAAAGGACTAAGGATATGTTTCTCGTATATGGAGGTGACAAAGAGCTCATCGTGAACGGTTACGTCGATGCAAGCTTTGACACTGATCCGGATGACTCTAAGTCACAAACCGGATACATGTTTTTATTAAATGGTGGAGCTGTCAGTTGGTGCAGTTCCAAGCAGAGCGTCGTGGCAGGATCTACATGTGAAGCGGAGTACATAGCTGCTTCGGAAGTAGCAAATGAAGGAGTCTGGGTGAAGGAGTTCATATCCAATCTAGGTGTCATACCTAGTGCATCGGGTCCAATGAAAATCTTTTGTGACAATACTGGTGCAATTGCCTTGGCAAAGGAATCCAGATTTCACAAGAGAACCAAGCACATCAAGAGACGCTTCAATTCCATCCATGATCAAGTCAAGGAGGGAGACATGGAGATTTGCAAGATACATATGGATCTAAATGTTGCAGACCCATTGACTAAGCCTCTCTCACGAGCAAAACATGATCAGCACCAAGACTCCATGGGTGTTAGAATCATTACAATGTAATCTAGATTATTGACTCTAGTGCAAGTGGGAGACTGAAGGAAATATGCCCTAGAGGCAATAATAAAGTTGTTATTTATATTTCCTTATATCATGATAAATGTTTATTATTCATGCTAGAATTGTATTAACCGAAAACTTAGTACATGTGTGAATACATAGACAAACAGAA
The DNA here is from genome assembly GCF_002162155.2 of Triticum dicoccoides. Taxonomy (NCBI): domain Eukaryota; kingdom Viridiplantae; phylum Streptophyta; class Magnoliopsida; order Poales; family Poaceae; genus Triticum; species Triticum dicoccoides. Next base: position 520,353,596 of record NC_041382.1, read on the forward strand.
TGTCACTAGTATGCCTCTACTTGACTAGCTCGTTGAATCAATGATGGTTATGTTTCCTAACCATAGATATGAGTTGTCATTTGATTAACGGGATCACGTCATTAGAGAATGATGTGATTAACTTGACCCATCAGTTAGCTTATCACGATGATCGTTTAGTTTGTTGTTATTACTTTCTCCATAACTTATACATGTTCCTATGACTATGAGATCATGCAACTCCCAAATACCGAAGGAACACTTAGTGTGCTATCAAACGTCACAACGTAACTGGGTGACTACAAAGATGCTCTATAGGTGTCTCTGATGGTGTTTGTTGAGTTGGCATAGATCAAGATTAGGATTTGTCACTCCAAGTATCAGAGAGGTATCTCTGGGCCCTCTCGGTAATGCACATCACTATAAGCCTTGGAAGCAATGTGACTAATGAGTTAGTTGCAGAATGATGCATTACGGAACGAGTAAAGAGACTTGTCGGTAACGATATTGAACTAGGTATTGAGATACCGACGATTGAATCTCGGGCAAGTAACATACCAATGACAAAGGGAACAACGTATATCGTTATGCGGTTTGATCGATAAAGATCTTCGTAGAATATGTGGGAGCCAATATGAACATCCAAGTTCCGCTATTGGTTATTGACCGGAGACGTGTCTCGGTCATGTCTACATAGTTCTCGAACCCGTAGGGTCCACACGCTTAACGTTCGGTGACGATCGGTATTATGAGTTTATGTGTTTTGATGTACCGAAGGTAGTTCGGAGTTCCGGATATGATCACGGACATGATGAGGAGTCTCGAAATGGTCGAGACATAAAGATTGATATATTGTATGGCTATAGTCGGACACTGGAAGTGTTCCGAGTGATCTAATGGGCCAACATGGTCCTTGTGAGAGAGAGAGGAAGGGGCCATACGGCTGCCCCCACCTCCCCCTTGGGAGTCTGAATTGGACAAGGAGGGGGCGGCGCCCCTCTTTCTCTCCCTCTCTCCCTCTCCTTCCTCCCCCTTCCTCCTCCTAGTTGGACTAGGAAATGGGGAGTCCTACTCCTACTAGGAGGAGGACTCCTCCCCTCCTTGGCGCGCCCCAAGGGTCGGCCGGCCTCCCCCTTTCTCCTTTATATACGGGGGCAAGGGGCACCCTAGGACACACAAGTTGATCATTGATCCCTTAGCCGTGTGCGGTGCCCCCCTCCACCATAATCCATCTCGGTCATATCGTCGTAGTGCTTAGGCGAAGCCCTGCGCCGGTAGCTTCATCATCACTGTCATCACGCCGTCGTGCTGAAGAAGCTCTCCCTCGACACTCAGCTGGATCGAGAGTTCGTGGGATGTCACCGAGCCGAACGCGTGCATATCACGGAGGTGTCGTACTTTCGGTAGTAGATCGGTCAGATCGTGAAGACGTACGACTACATCAACCGCGTTGTCATAACTCTTCCGCTTACGGTCTACGAGGGTACATGGACAACACTCTTCCCCTCTCGTTGCTATGCATCACCATGATAGATCTTGCATGTGCATAGGATTTTTTTTGAAATTACTGTGTTCCCCAACACGTTACTCCTGGCGGGATCTAGACTGGCCCCACAGATCAATACTAGTCTTTTCTGCGCACTTTGTCCTCACTCGTGCGCAACCAGGAGCAACTTCCCAATTGGTCACCCATCCTGAAACTATTCCAAGCTGAGCACGCTTAACTTTGGAGTTCTATCCAAATGGGCTACCGGAAAAGAAGGAATTCCTTATTGATATGAGTAGTCTATCATCCCTAATAAGCCAGGCTATCACACAAGGCCAGATTGGTTGTGAAAGGTTTCAGTCGGAAAAAGGGCATCGATTATGATGAGATATTCTCTCTAGTGGTCAAGATTTCTTTGATCCGAGTTGTGCTTGGCATGGCTGCCGCCATGGATTTGGAAATTGAACAACTTGATGTGAATACAACATTCTTGCATGGTGAACTAGAGGAGGAAGATATATATGGAGCAGCCAGAGGGTTTCATGGTTCCAGGCAAGGAGCACTTAGTTTGCAAATTGAAGAAGAGCTTGTATGGCTTGAATCAAGCTCCTCGGCAGTGGTACAAGAAGTTTGAGTCTTTTATGATTGGGCTTGGTTACAATAAAGCACAACCTGATCATTGTGTCTTTATGAAGAGGTACCCCGAGGGTGACTTCATTATTCTCTTACTATATGTTGATGATATGTTGATTGTTTGGAAATGGCACACAGAGGATTGCTATCCTCAAGAAGGCATTGAGTAAATCATTTGCCATGAAGGATTTAGGACCAGCTAAGCAAATACTTGGCATGAAGATCTCCCGTGATAGATCAAAGAAGCTACTTTGGCTCTCAAGGGAAAGATACATCGAGAAGGTACTTGAAAGTTTCAATATGAAAGATGCAAAATCTGTTATCTCTCCACTTGCAGGCCATCAAAAATTGAATTCAAAACAATGTCCTACAAGCAAGAAGGAGAAAGAAGAAATGAGGAAAGTACCTTACCAATCTGTTGTGGGCAGATTGATGTATGCTATGGTATGCACTAGGCCTGACATTCCCTATGCAGTTGGATTTGTTAGCCGGTTCATGACAAATCCAGGTAAAGCTCACTGGGAAGTAGTGAAAGTGGATTCTCGGGTATCTCAATGGTACTTCTACATTTGTTTATGCTTTGGAAACGGTGATCTGGCATTGCAGGGCTATACAGATGTAGATTATGCAGGTGACAAGGATCGTAGGAAGTCCACATGTGGATACCTGATGATTTATGCAGGGGGAGCAGTGTCATGGCAATCAAGATTGCAGAAATGTGTTTCTATGTCGACTACAAAAGCTGAGTACATAGCAGCAGTTGATGCTGGCAAGGAAGTTTTGTGGATGAATATCTTCTTGCAAGAGCTCGGCTGAAGTAAGAGAAGTATGCTCTATTTTGTGACAGTCAAAGTGCTATTCACCTTGCCAAGAATTCAAGCTATCACTCTTGAACCAAGCACAATGATGTGAGGTATCATTGGATTCGAGATGTTGTGAGTTCCAAGTTGTTGAAACTCGAGAAGATCCATACTGACGATAATGGTTCGGATATGATGAGCAAGATATTGCCAAATGAGAAGCTACAAGCATGTTGCAAGGTAGCGGGCATGCCCCTGTCATGAGTCGGAGGGGGAGATTTGTTGAGATATCCTCCTCGGTTGTGAGGAGATGACCATTTGAAGCCTTTTAGGCAGCCTAAAGAGGTGCAGAAGTCTACTACCCATTAGGGTTATGACCTAGGGTCATTTTGGACTTTGCACATGAGTGGATGGGGATACTTTACCCTCCATCTAGCAGCCACCACCAAGAGTGAAAAAATCGGTTCATCCTCCATGGGAGAACAAAGAAAAACTAGAGAGAGAGAGAGAGAGAGAGAGAGGGGGGGAGAAGAGGAAGATTGAAGGAAGAAGCAAAGGGAGCTCCTCCCCAAGGTTGTGATGATCCAGATCCACTACCTTGTCTCCTTCAAGCTCTGCTTCCACCAACTTTGGTGAGATTATTCCAATCCCTAGCTCTTGAGCCCCAAATCTTGTTGTGTTTATCCAAGATTCAGAAATCTTGATGTATGAGATCCTCTAGTGCTATCTAGAGAACTTGTTGTATCCCATATTTGATAATAGCATGCCCTTTTCTCCTACTCCTCTAAGTCTTGTGTGATTTCTAAGTGTGAGAGGAGTTCGTCCCCTTGGATGGTTTCAGTCCTCCCCTTATATAGTGTTGGGGGCACCACAATGGCCGTCCTTACTCGTGGGAACACACATAAAAATGGGTGGGCTTGGAACCCATATGACGTCTTTGACTAAGCGAACCACAGTGGCCGTCCTTACTCGTGTGAACACACACAAAAATGGGTGGGCTTGGAACCCGTATGATGTATTTGCAAGTGTTATCTTGATATGATTCATATCTTATCATCAATGCCACATCATATTTTCACCGTCTAGAGCCCATAGGCCTGCGGTGGCCTACTACCAATAGCCTGAGACCGCATTTAATGTTAGGTCACAGGCGTGGCCATACCTGCTGTCCTTGGTGCCCGGCATGAGCAGTGATCGTGCTTGTGCATGCCTTGCTCAGGAAGCAAGCACCCTTCTCCTAACGTCATGGGCGGCGTTTCCCTCCCTCGGAGTTGGATCTTTGACAAAGATCTGTGTGCTGATGGGCGGCACACTGGAGAGTAGACTCCTTCTCGATGTTGTAGTAATTTTAGCACATTTTATCTCATAATTGGAGATCAGCGTGACCCTTGGGCTGGGACGTGTGGTGTGGGGGAAGTATCAAGTGATACAACCCATAAATACTCCCATGCTACCAACTTAAAAATTCAAATTTAGGCGTTTTAAAAAATTCTGAAAAGTTTCATGGATGTTCACAACATATATGTAGACATCCCTAAAAAATTCAGATCCAAATTCAAAACATACACCGAGAAACAAAAAGGACAAAATCTTCAATGAATATTGTCAAAAGAAGACAAAAGCAAAAATGACACTATTCACATTTGATTTTGTCATTTTTGTTTCTTTATGTGTATTTTGAATTTTGATCTGAATTTTTTAGGGGATGTTTACTTATGTTTTGTGAACCTCCATGATTTTTGTGAAAGGTTTAAATTTGGATATTTTAAGTTGGTATCATGGGAGCATGTGAAGGCTGGTATCACTGCATATTTTTCCGTGTGGTGTGCTTGAGATACCCCCTTTCCCGTTACATCGACATCGGAAAACCCTAGATGACGCTCTTTGTGTCCAATTGTCGTCCGAATGCACAAGGCAATACCCCGCATCGCTAGATATGGGCTGGCCCATTGTAACAGAGCTAGCCAGCTAGTTTTAGGAACCTTTTAGAAGGTTCCCTAAACCGTTTTTTCCTGTTTCTTTTTTGGGTTTTTCCGTTTTTCTGTTTCGTTTTCTTCTTTCTTTTCCTTTTTTCTCTGTTTTCTATTTGTTTTTTTGTTTCTTTCAAAAATTGGTTGGAAAGTTCAAAATTTTGTTTGTGTTTCTCAAAAATGTTCTATTTCAAAAAATGTTCGTGTTTACAAAAAATGTTAACAAATTCAAAAAATGTTCGGGCATTTCAAAAAATGTTCTTGTTTTACAAAAATTGTTTGGAATGTTTTTGTTCAAATTTTCACAATTTTTAAAAATGTTCCCATTTTCAAAAATTGTTCATGTTTTCTATTTTTTCAGGAGTTTCAAAAAATGTTCCTGTTTCCAAAATTGTTTGGGCATTTCAAAAAATGTTCTTGTTTACAAAAATTGGATTGTTTTTGTTTAAAATTTTCACAATCTTTTAAAAATGTTCCTGTTTTCAAAAGTTGTTCAAAATTCCAAAATTGTTCATGTGTTTTCATTTATTCAGGAGTTTCAAAAATTGTTCACAAGTTTTTATAAAATCGTGTATGCAAATTTTGTTCAGGAATTTCAAAATATGTTCATGTTCCAAATTTTGTTTTGAAATTTGAAAAAATATTCTCGTTTAAAAAAATTGTTCAAGATTTTCAAGAAATGTTCTTGTTTTTCAATAATATTATATTTTTTTAAAACTTGTGAATTTTTTTGGAAAGTGTTTACGTTTCACATAACACTCTGTTTAAAAAAATTGCTTTCGAAATTCGTAAACTAATTCGGCACTGTGCATCGTATTTGGTTCTTTAAGTTTGATGCTACTCTTTTAACCAGATAGAACTGATAGGTTAGCTGGTAGGAGCACGTATTGTATAGTATAGGAAGGAGGTCTCGTCGACATCGCCCACCTCCAGGTTTGTTTCGAGGGTGCCTCTCGCGCAGAAACAGGCGACATGCACGGGCCCCAGCAGCCCCAAGAGCCACGTGTCGCAGACGCGCACGCGTGCCACTGCACCAGCCCACCAGGCCAGAACGCGCGACCCAGCGACGCCGCTCGCGCACCAGGACCAACCACCCGGCCACCACCGTCACCGGAGCCTGCTGGTCTTCGCTGGCTGGCGGCCCTAGGGTTTGGACCCCCGAGTCATCACGGAGGGCGACGCGGGGCAGGGAAAAGCTTTTTTCCAGGCCCCAGCCAGCAAAAGGTTCTCACAGCTGAGCCACTGATTTCTTACTACAAAATGTTTCAGTTGCAAGCACAATTAAATCTGAGAAAAGTTTAAGAACTAAATCATATCTCAACCAAACCTGCACGAATAAACGTGGCAACCCAAACCAAACTAAACTCAGTTTATATATATGTTAGCTCAACCAAAACCAAACCAACTTGACTTTCCGCCCAAATTGAACTGAAACCGAGTGCTTACCTGTGGTTGAAGGCAGTTGCCGAAATGGTTTGAAAACCATTCTAGTAGTAAATAATAACCATTGTCCTATGGCACACCCCGCCTCTTCTTCAACTCCCTTATCGCCACCGCCACCGCCTCCTCCTCGCACCCATGCCTCCGCTCCCTCGTCCCCCCGCCCTCGCGCTCGCGCAACGCGGCCCCTCCGCCGCCGGCCCGCTTGACTCCTACACGCTCTGCTCCGCCACGCCTCCGCGGCCCAAGCGGTTCCCCTAAGCGTGCTCGCCGCGAGGTCCGGGTGGCTCGGCCGCGTCTTCGTGTCCTACGCGCTCGCCGCATCCTACGGCGGGTCCGACTCTAGAGTTCGTGAGGAGGTTTCAGGAGTTTGGGCTATCGGCTGATGGGTACACGATGACGGCCGTGGGAAGGGCCTGCGGAGAGATGGCGAATGCTGATCTGGACGGCGGGTGGCCGCCGGTCTGATGAGTGGCGCGGCGACGGCGACCGCAGAGGCTGGGCCGGGGGGCTGCACGCGAGCGACGCTTGATGGCAGCGGCTTTGGAGGCCAGTCCGGCAAGCTGCGCGCGACGATGGCGGCAACGGAGGCAGGTCCAGAGAGCCGCGCGCGAGCGGCGCTCGACGGCAGCGGCCGCGGAGGCAGGTCCAGAGCCGCACGTGAGCAGCGCTCGACGACAGTGGCCGTGGAGGCCAGTCCGGCACTAGAAGTCTTAGAACTTGCCTATGACGGTCAGTTTGGTGCACAAACTTGCAAAATGCATGTTTCTGGTCATCTAACTTGCGCGGGCGTGTAAATACGGTCACATTATCCGTACAAGGGTGTATTCGCTGCCTACGTGGCACGCCAACATGGCCAGGGCCGATGTTTTTTTTTTCAGAAACACCCTCATTTTTTTACTTTGTACAAAAGCACTCTAACAATAGTTGCCCGCTGGATCCCACCGTCAGTGTATGTTGTAAATATATTGGGCCTATCGTCAGTGGCTAGTGCACGTGATGTTATTTTTTTTTCAGAAACACGCTTGTTTTTTTTTTACTTTGTGCAAAAGCACTCCAACAATAGTTGTCCGGTGGGTCCTACGGTCAGTGTAAGTTGTAAATATATTGGGCTGAAAAAATGGGACGAGCGAGTTCTAACCAACGACCTATTGTAATGGAGCCTATCCACCGCAACTGATCGTACTTGGTATTTCATTTCGGCTACTAAGGTATATCACCCTTAAAATAAAAGTGCACATTCTGAATATATTTTTATTTCTCTAGATTTTCAAATTTAAAATTATTTGGATTCAAACCAATTTTTAGATGAATTGTTCGGAACAAAATTACGTACATTCATTCTGCGCTATATTTTCTTTTCTCTAGATTTTTTAATCTAAAATTATTTGAATTCAAATAAAATTTATTTATTTATTCCGCAAAAAATATACATACATTCATTCTGACCTATGTTTTCTTTTATCTAGATTTTCCAATTTAAAATAATTTGAATTTGAACAAAATTTCTGTTGATTTGTTCGAAAGAAATTACGTACATTCATTCTGCGCTATATTTCTTTTATATAGATTATTCAAATTCAAATAAAAATTAGTTGATTTGTCTGAAAAAAGATTACGTACATTCATTCTGACCCATATTTCTTTTATCTAGATTTTCAAATTTAAAATTATTCGAATTCAAACAAAATTTTGTTGATTTGTCCCAAAAAATACGTACATTCATTGGGCACTAATTTTCCTTTTATCCTTATTTTCAAATTTTAAATTATTTGAATTCAAACAAAAAATTAGATGATTGGTCCAAAAAACTATATTCCACTTTCTCGTTTGGTTTCTACTTTAACTCGTACAGTTTATCTTATATAAAAGCTAATTGTGCTCTATAAACATCAACAGTAAGGAGGTCAAGTGGCTATCTAAGCGAGGCTAATCATAGAAGGTCGTGTGTTTGAATCCTGCTGCCGCTCTAGCACTTTTCATTCTATTTGAGGATTTCCTGCATAAATAAATAAAATGCAAGGGTGCTTTTTGAAAAAAAATGCATGCAGATTACCCACTGCGTCAGCCACTGATAGTGGGCCCCTGCCATGTTGGTATGCCAAACGTGCACATGATACAGTAGAAAAGCACCGTTTATGAACGGAAAGACAAGTTAGATGACCAGAAACACGTATTTTACAAGTTTATGCACCAAACTGATCGTCGCGTGCAAGTTCTGTGACTTATGATGTATTTACCTCTAAATTTAAGGTATATATGGTTCCATCGAAATCATTAGCAACACTTTGCACAGTTAAAACTGGTCAGGTCCAGTGACCACTAACTGTCAGATTAAATAGGGCAAGGCAGCAAATCATGAAACGATGCACACATACATTCCAGTGAAGAAGCGAACAAAGTCACCACGAAGCAAAGCAAAAAGAGCAGCCACAACAAAAATGTATTCCTTTGCATTGACAAAATCAATCATACAAGAGGTCGCACTGAACTTCTGACGAATTTTATTTCATACCTGTGGAAGATTAGAACGACTAGACTGATGATTTACACACCTGGTACAGAGTCAAGCTTAAATTACACAGCTATTGGGTATCATTCTTCTTGCTCCCTCTCAGACTTTCTTACTATGTTTCACATACAGATAGATGTTTGCTTCTTATGTATGCCATGCTGCATCTTCATTATTCTGATTCATTACAGAGGTAGGAGTACTCCTTGTAATAACCTGAAGTAGTCTTGGAATGGGAGACATGTCAAGATCAGATAGACCCTCTAGAGCACGAACAACTTCTCTCATTGTCGGCCGATCAAGCTCATCATCCTGAATGCACCAACAAGCAACCTTGCATAACCGTTCAGCCTCCTCTAGATTCACATCACCAGATAATTTGTCATCCACCAAGCTTGCCACATCTCCCTCGAGAAGCATATGTGCAGCATGCACAGGGAAGAAAACATCACAATCACCACCTGCAGTGTATTGTTCAAGTGAATTCGGTCTTCCTGATATGATTTCCATTAGCACCATCTCATAGCCGTAAATGTAAGACAATAAGTTTTGGGAACCAGCACAACCCTCTAGGGGTGTCTTATCTCATTATATATAATGGTTCTGTTACAATACGTACATAGGTACAAAAGCTATACATAGTCTAACACCCTCCCTCAATCTTAGCCACTTTTTAAAGAACTGAGAAGGGTAAGATTGCGCCTACCAGCCTCAAACTGTGGCAGTGGTAAAGGCTTAGTGAAGATGTCTGCAAGTTGATCCTTAGATGAGATAAACTTGATCTGGAGTTGCTTCTGTGATACACGTTCCCGTACAAAGTGATAGTCAACTTCAATGTGTTTCGTTCGGGCATGAAATACTGGATTTGTAGAAAGGTATGTAGCACCGATGTTATCACACCAAAGAATAGGAGGCTGTGGTTGAGACAAACCCAACTCCTGAAGCAAAGACTGCACCCAAATAATCTCTGCAGTAGCATTAGCCACAGCCTTGTACTCAGCTTCAGTACTGCTATGTGACACAGTAGCCTGTTTCCGAGCACTCCAGGCGATCAAATTAGGGCCAAAGAATACTGCATAACCCCCCGTGGATCGCCTGTCATCTGGGCTACCAGCCCAATCTGCATCAGAGAAGGCCGAAAGGACCCGAGAGGAAGTCGGCCGAATATGCATACCAAATGTCAGGGTGAACTGAACATAACGAAGAATGCGTTTAACAGCAGCCCAATGAGTATCTCTGGGAGTCTGAAGATACTGACAAACCCTGTTAACAGCATAAGAGATATCTGGTCTCGTGATCGTCAAGTACTGAAGTCCACCAACAATGCTCCTGTACTCTGTGGCATCCGCAGGAGACAAAAGCTCACCATCAACAGCTGTTATCTTGTCAGTAGACGACATGAGTGTGGTGGTCGGTTTGCACTTCAACATGCCCGCTCTTTGTAACAACTCCAAGGAGTACTTCTTCTGCGTAAGGACAAGACCAGTAGCACGAGAAGTGACCTCAACTCCAAGAAAGTAGTGAAGCTTCCCAAGATCTTTGACCGCAAAATCAGCACCAAGAGAGCAGACAAGAGCATCAGCAGCATACTGAGAAGAGCTGACAAGGATAATATCATCGACATATACCAAAAGATACATAGTGACTTCTGGCTTCTGTAGAAGAAATAATGAAGTGTCAGCAGTGGACGGCACAAACCCATGAGCACGAAGGGCAGAGGCAAGGCGGGCATGCCAGGCACGAGGAGCTTGCTTCAAACCATATAGTGCTTTGGAGAGACGACATATATAGTCAGGACGATCAGGATCAGAGAAACCAGGCGGCTGTTTCATATAAACCTCTTCCTCCAAAAAACCATGTAGAAAAGCATTCTGCACATCAAGTTGACGAAGTGACCAACCACGAGAAACAGCAATGGAGAGAAGAAGCCGAATAGTGGTAGGCTTGACGACAGGACTGAAGGTGTCCTCATAGTCAAGACCATGGCGCTGCCGAAAACCGCGAGCAACAAGTCGCGCTTTGTAACGCTCAATAGATCCATCCGAATGCTTCTTCACTTTGAATACCCATTTTGAGTCAATAATATTTACCCGTGGTGGTGGAGGAACGAGAGTCCATGTCTTGTTACGAAGGAGAGCATGAAACTCCTGCTCCATAGCCTCTCGCCAATGTGGAATGCGCAGGGCAGCCTGATATGAGCGAGGCTCAGAAGATGGATCCGCAACAGCAGCAGCCAAACAAGCAGCCAACCAAGCAACCGTACCATCCTTACGTTCCTTAGGTTTGAAAATGCCACTGCGACTGCGTGTATGTGGTCGGGACACAGGAACCACCGAGGTCGACGGAGCAGCCTGCAACGGGCTGGAGGACGGCGACGTTGACGAGTCAGCCGGTGACGAGGAGCCAGACACAGTAGCCTCGGGCTCGGTCGGCGAAGAAGGTCGGCCCACCGGCGAAACCGGCAGAGCGGACGAAGCAGCTGGCGACGCCGGCGTCACAGACCGGGCCGATGGCGAGCCCGGCATAGTGGGCCGTGGCGCGGCCGATGTCGCGGGCCGATCCGCGGATGAAGGCGACGTGAGGACAGCATCGCGGACCCGAGCTGCAGGCGAAGACGGCGTGACGGGCCGAGCCGCGGGCGAAGACGGCGTGACAGGCCGAGCCGCTGAAGACTCGGCGGCCGCTGGCGAAGAGGGCCGAGCCGCTGGAGACTCGGCGGTCGCTGGCATAACGGACCGAGCAGTGGAGATGCTCGGCGCGACGGGCTCTTCGGGTGACCATGCATGGGCACGCAAATCGATGCCATGCAACATAGGGCGATCAACGTGCCCATCAGAAGGCGGTGATGATGATGGTGAATCCTCCAAAAGCTCCAAACGAGCCCCACGTCCGGTTCCTGCACCATGGTTAGGTAACAGCAAAGGAGAGTATGCAACATCATCAAATTGGTCAGAAGCAACAGAGGATGAATGCAGAGATGGTGGTTCGACAGTGGACACAGGAAGTTTGGCAAAGGGAAAAACATGCTCATCAAACACGACGTCCCGAGATATATAGACACGATTAGTGGGAACATGAAGACATTTGTAACCTTTATGAAGAGAGCTATAGCCAAGAAAAACACACTTTTTAGAACGAAACTCAAGCTTGCGCTTATTATATGGACGAAGATGCGGCCAGCAAGCACACCCAAATACCTTGAAAAAGGTATAATCAGGTTGTTCATTAAGGAGAACCTCAATGGGAGTCTTCATGTTTAAAACACGAGTGGGAGTACGGTTGATGAGAAAGCATGCAGTGGTGAAAGCATCACTCCAAAACCGAAACGGAACAGATGCATGGGCCAAAAGAGTAAGACCAGCTTCAACAATATGACGATGCTTACGTTCGACTGAACCATTCTGCTGATGTGTATGTGGACATGCTAAACGATGAGCTATCCCAAGCGACTGAAAGAAGGAGTTGAGGTTGCGATACTCGCCCCCCCCAGTCCGACTGGACATGAACAATTTTGTGCTTGAGAAGACGTTCAACATGTTTTTGAAACCGAACAAAAATATCAAACACATCAGATTTGCGTTTAATAAGGTAAAGCCAGGTAAAGCGACTATAAGCATCAACGAAACTGATATAGTAATTATGACCACTGACAGAAGTCTGAGCAGGACCCCATACATCTGAAAACACAAGTTCTAAAGGATGTTTCACCTCACGACTGGACTCCGAAAAAGGAAGTTGATGACTCTTCCCCTGCTGACAAGCATCACACACTGCTACATCTTTATTACTAGACAAACTAGGAAGCTCATGACGACGCAAAATATGACGGACAATAGGTGTGGCCGGGTGACCAAGACGAGCATGCCACTGTGACGGAGAGACCCGAACTCCACTGAAAACACGGGCGACGCCAGGATGCTCCAGACGGTAGAGGCCCTGGCACAACCGCCCACTAAGAAGAATGTCCCTCGTGCCCCGATCCTTAATAAAAAGATCAAAAGGGTGAAATTCACAAAGCACATTATTATCACGTGTGAGTTTAGGAACTGATAGAAGATTACGGGTCACAGATGGAACTCGAAGAACATTGCGAAGCTGAAGACTCCTATTGGCATGTCTAGTGAGAAGAGATGCTTGACCAATATGAGAGATGTGCATACCTGCTCCATTGGCGGTGTGGATCTTGTCGGAGCCATGATAGGGTTCACGAGTGTGAAGCTTCCCCATCTCGCTGGTCAGATGCTCTGTCGCCCCAGAGTCCATGTACCAGTGTGGATCGATGGAGTAGGACTGAGTGTGTCCCTGTTGCTTCTGCGGCGCGGGACGATCAGCCATGGCGACCTGACGGACATTGTTGCGTGTATCTTTGCCGTCATTGCCAAGACCAAGGAAGCTTCGCTGGAAGCGCTTATGACACTTGGAGGCCCAGTGCCCATCGCGGCCACAAAGCTGGCACACACGTGGACCACCAGCCCCCGGTAAGGTCGCAGTAGGTGGGGGGGCCGAGGCGGGCGACGGTGGCAGCCCCAAGGGAGACCGGGGTGATGAAGAAGAGCGGCCACCCTTGGTGGCGGCGTTGGCCGAGAGGGAGCCAGTGCCCCTGGTGCGGCGAGTCTCGACCCGTTGCTCAGTGAGAAGGAGCCGAGAGAAAACCTCGTGTGCCAGCATGGGTGTCAAGTTGCCCCGCTCGTTGATGATCTCGACTAAGGCATCATACTCCTCATCAAGACCATTGATAATAAACGAGTTGAACTCGGAGTCGGTTAGGGGCTGTCCAATGGAGGCCAATGTGTCGGCGAGGCCCTTGACCTTGTTGTAGAACTCAGTGGCAGCGGAGTCAAGCTTCTGACACTCTCCAAGCTGACGACGGAGTGCAGAGACACGAGCCTGGGACTGCGCTGCAAAGGTGCGCTCAAGGATGGTCCAGGCCTCATGAGACGTCTTCGCGAAGACAACAAGGCCGGCAACTGCCGGCGAGAGCGACCCCTGGATGGAGGAGAGGTTCGCCTGGTCCTGCCCCGTCCAGACGCGATGGGCCGGATTGTAGACCGGACCGTGCACGCTGTCTACCAGCGCGGGTGGGCAGGGAAGCGATCCGTCGATGTAGCCTAGCAGGTAGTGACTCCCCAAGAGCGGGAGAACCTGCGCACGCCAGAAGATGTAGTTGTCGGCGGAGAGCTTGATGGTGATGAGATGACCGAAGTGAAACGGCGGCGGCGAAGACGATCCCATCGAGGAGGCTGCCTGGGGTGCAAACACCATGGAGGCAGCCGGAGGCACCGAAGCCGATGCGGGAGGAGGCGGGACCGCAGCCAGGGCGGGCGCCGCAAAGCTCACGGCCGGTGCGGACGCCGCAAGGCCCGCAGCCGGGGCGGACGCCGCCAACCCCGCCAGCGGGGCGGTGTGATCCGCTTGCGGCAGGAGCGGCGGGACGACGCCTGCGGAGTCCGCAGCGGACGGCGGCGCCGCGATGTGGACCACGAGATCACGCCCGAGCGAGGGCGCCGGCGGCGTGGAGAAGACGGAGCCGATGCTCCTTGTCCCGATCGGAGCGGGAACGGAGACGGCATCGAGCGGGAGGTTGAGCAGAGCCGCAAGAGAGGCCGGGAGGAAGCCCGCAGCAGTGGAACCGGTGGTGGCGGCGCTCGACATGGCGGCCGCGCGATCGGTGGCGCAGCGGCGGCGGTGAAGGCGGCGGCGGCTGCGGCGGCGGTGCGGGTATTAGGGTTTAGAAACGGAAGCGATCGTAACCTAGCGTGATACCATGTAAGACAATAAGTTTTGGGAACCAGCACAACCCTCTAGGGGTGGCTTATCTCATTATATATAATGGTTCTGTTACAATACGTACATAGGTACAGAAGCTATACATAGTCTAACAGTAAACATCGACTTTTGGTGTGATAGCAACCCCGCTTATCCATTCGGGAGCAAGGTATCCTACGGTTCCTCTTGCTGTAGTCAGAACCCGGCTAAAATCCCTGCCTATTAACTTGGCCATACCAAAGTCAGCAATTTTAGCAACAAACGACTTATCGAGGAGTATATTTTGTGGCTTGATATCACAGTGTATGATCAAGTCTTGGCAGCTCTCATGCAGGTAAGTCAGCCCCCTAGCAACTCCCAGAGCTATTTTATACTTGGTACACCAGTTTAAAACTGTGTTGTTGTTCTGAAATAGATGGATGTCAAGAGAACGATTTGGCATGTGCTCATATGCAAGTAACCTTTGTTCACCCTCGCAGCAGAAACCGATCAGTCTAACTAAATTGATATGTTGTATAACCCCGACTGAAGTCACCTCGGCCCTAAATTGTTTTTCTCCTTGACAAGCACCATCAAGCCTTTTCACTGCCATTGTAGCTGAGTCAGTCAGATATGCCTTGAACACAGAACCAAAGCCGCCGGCACCTAGCTTCTCGGAGAAATTTCTTGTTGCCCTCTGCAAATCAGTGTATCTAAATGCAATAATTCCACCACCATCTTGAGGATTTTTCAGTGTACCACCAGACCAGCCTCTATTGTTCCTCCGAATCATCAGTAGAACAACTAGCAATATAAGTGCCAGCAACCCCAGGGCACTGACAATGGTAACTGCCAAAATCCGAATTGTCACTCTTCTGCCAGGTTTCTGATTTTGCATCTCTTTTGCAGCAAGGCGAAGATAAACTGCACTATCGTTTGTATCAGTAGTGTCAGCATGCTGCTGTTTTACATTGACGAGTTCCTCATGCCAAATAGAGCATGTACTGTAGGTGAAAGAATATGCAGTGCAAGAGCAATTTCTTAGGCAAACTTCTGCACATTCTCTATCACTGGTAGCAGCGCCTACGTTGCCGGAATTCCGAGGCAATTTCACATTGGACAAGGAGTAGAATTTATCGGTCATTCCTGCGGTACTCCTATTACTGCCACAATTTAAAGGAGTATTTCTCACACATCCACCGCTTCTATCATTTAGCTCCCAGTCCTCCGGGGATCTTATGGAGAAGCCCTTCATACAGCTACAATATGGAGCTGAGTTGTCATCGCACACAGTGAATGGTCCACACAGAGCATAGACATCACACTGAGCTCTGGGGTTGGAGTAGGAACCTAACCAATCCTGTGAGACCTCATCCCAGATTAAAGTCTTCAGTTGACCAGAAACATCAAGTAGATGATGCATGATCATCGTGTCGTTCAGTAAGCTGAATGTGAAGTACTCTTCATTTGTGTTGTTGACAAACTTGAAGTCTATCAAATTGTGGCTTAACATCTCTGGAATGGTGCTAAAATACTGTCCATTCCATTCCCCGCTAGACCAGTATACTATGGATGAGTTCAAAAGCGTAAGGATCAACCTGATAGGAACTAACTCGTTACAGTAACGACCACGAGCTGGGTCAATTGAATTCTTACTGGAAACAAGACGGCGAGTCAAACCAGTGACCTTGTCTCGGCCGATCTTAGCATCAGGGAGGAAAGTATTTGTTGGGTGATCAAAACTTTGCCATAGAATGTCGGATGAGTTTGAGGCATTTTGTAGGACAAGATTTCCATTGTTCATGAGCATGGCAATGGTGGTGTTAGTTCTAATACTAACTCCGCTGGACCAGATCACGGAATTGGTGGCTTGATCTAAGATGACAAGATTGCCATCTTCAGAAATTATGAACCTAACCAAAGCGGGTTGAGTGATTGGATCATCACGGTTTGCAAGCCACACGGGAGTTATCTTGGGGACTTTATTGAACCAAATGCCTAGGTACCAGTTCAAGGTGTCGTGGGACTTACTGCCAGTTTGGAAGAAGCCTGCCGCGAACTTGCCATTCAGGGAGACAAGCTTGTCACTGACACCGCAAACAAGTCTTTGGCCAGGTGCAATTGAGTCGATGGCAGCAGAGGATGCATGGATGTGTAGGGTGAAAATAAATCCAAGAAGTAATGGGTGAAGAAGCATATTGAAGTTGAGCAGACGGGGAAACAATCTGCCACTGATAAGAAGCACAGAATGGGTAGCGCTGCTAGGAGGCAACGAAAACAAAGTACAAGACACTAAGAAAGGTCAAGAATAGGCATGGTGGAGACTGGAGAACGCGGTAGGTACCCTTGCCGTGGGGGCACAGCTGAAATGGTAACCACAAAACTGTTGAGTGAAACGTCCTGACAATGACATGAGCCTTGAGTGCACCTGCCAGGAAACAACCATAAAGCGGCCAGGTTCAGTCAGGATCAAGGAAAGATTTTTTTTTTAGGCAAAGCATCAAGGAAAGTGAGAAACCTGAACAGCGACAGAAGCGTTAGAAGGCCCTAGATTGGGCCGTCTATTGTACAGAAATAGTCCACGGGAAATATCACTACGGAGAAAAAAGAAAAAAAAATGAAACTTCGTCACGTTCTACAAAAATCACAAATAGCAAATTCTCGATGTCGAGATTTAGTTGTTTTACTACTCGAACGACCTAATTGAGGATGCTCCGGCGAATTTCAAACAACTTTTGTGGCTACAACTGTACCATCACATGCTGTAATTCAGATAATCCCGCATGCATACAGAAGTGCATCAAATCTTGGAAGAACAGACATTTTCACAAAGCAGTGAAGCACCAGTAACATTGCATTGAACAATCCAGAGTCGATCCATTGCTACACGATAGTAAGCAACAAGTGACAAACCAATCTAAATTCTAACATACCAAGAACATCAACAGCAGCAAAGACCAAATTCAAGGTGTTGCGAGACTTACTGCCTGGTTGGAAGAAGCCAAGTGCAAACTTGCCACCTAGGGAGACAAGCTTGTCACCGACACGGCAAACAAGTCCTTGGCCAGGTGAAATGGAGTCAATGGCAGCAGAGGATGCAGGAATTTATAAGGTGAAAACATGGCCAAGAAGCAGTAGGTGAAGAAACATGTTGAAGTTGAGCAGACCAGGAAACAAGCTGCCACTGATAAGAAGCACGGAATGGGTAGCGGTGCTTTAATATTAAGAAGCAACGAAAACATGGCGAAGTAACACAGGACAAGACTAGGCATGGTGGAGACTGGAGAACGCGACGGGCACCCTTGCTGTTGGGCACGGCTGTAAAAAAAACTTGAGCGGTCACCTGCCAACAAACATCCTGACAATTACCATCAGACCTTGAGTGGTCACCTGCTAACAAACAACCATAAAGTGTTTAGGTTCTATCAGCATCAGGGAAACAGAGATACCTGAACAACAGCTAACTAACATAAAACCTTGAGTGATCACATGCCATCAGTCTTCGGAACCCTTGGAGGTCTACCGTAAGTACTACAATTCCGCGGTCACATCAAATTACCTTCAGCCTTTGCTAGCGGTAACTAGTAAAGATCACTGGCACTATACTGCTTGGTACTCAGGGAACTACATCATTGGTGGAGCTTCAGATTTCGCGATGCCAACTATCTTGACACCAGAATGCATTGCCCTCTCCAGGCTAGCAGCATGCGTTTTCGTCAGTATATTATCCTATACTCATAGAAGGGCATAACTCCTGACGTCCTTTGAAATTTCAAAAAATTGCATTGATCACAACCCATCTTAGCAGAACAATTCAAACAACTAGAATGGGTCCGTCATCTATATTACACAAAGTCCAGGCCTCCGAGTCCTGGTACTCAGCTCAGTGACTCAAAGCGTCGCATTCAATATTCAGAGAAGTAGAAGTAAACAAATCTGCTCGAATCTTCAGAGAAGACACCCTCAGTACTACTTCCGTTTTAGGACCGCCCTACCAAAATTTCTTGAACAAGAACCTTCTTGAAGCTTGGGACTGTATCTACCAGAAATTTAGGCTCAAAATAACTAGAGACTAGTAAGGCTAATCTGAATAATGATTTCCTTTACCGAGGGATAGGCTGCGGCCTGCGCTGCGGGGAACGAGCTCGATCTACCGAGGCTCCCGCCGACTCGCCGCCATGTGGGGCACTGGGAGAGCGGAGCCATCCCCGAAATGCTCACCGTTTGCTGATGGGTCGGATCGTGGACGAGCAAGGGGCCTAAGCCGGCCTTGTTGTTCGGCTGTCACGGAAAAGGCCCAACACCAAGAACAAACCTACAGAAATAAGCCCATAGAAGAGTTTGCTAAAACAAAAAGATCAGAAAAAAACAGAGAGAGACTGCTCGCTCACGGAATGGTTATGTCTGCTACTCGTGTAGACAACTGAAGATGTTCCACTAGATTCCACACAAATGCCAAATCACAATGCTTTCAAAGAACAAAATTCAGATGATCCCACATGCGTAAAGAAATGCATTGAACACAACCGTTCACAAAGCAATGAAGCAGGAGTAACATTTCAATGAACACTTCTGAGGTAAACCATCGCTATCAGATTGTACTTCCTCCGTTCACGAATATAAGATAGTACTTATGTGCGCAGATTTCGTGTTTGATGTGCGCATATTTTTATAGTTGCTAGAAAGGTAGCAAGACGAGTGAGAATGCATGACTAAGGCATCTCCAACGCCGAGCCTCAAAACGCCCGTAACCGTCTGGACTGTGTGAATCGGACATGTTGTGCCGTCAAACACGGTCCTGCACCGGTCCGTAGGACGGTCCGGACGCACTTTCTCCCGCAAACCGGACAAAAACATGGGGCCTTTGCGGGCGTCCACACAGCACCCACGCCCGCTTCTGACCATCTTGATCCAGCTGCCCGCATTCATGTCATTGTAGAGCGGCCACTTCACATTGAAGTTAACCCAGAGCAGACGCGACCTTTCACCGCATCCGCCATTGAAGTGGCGCACCGGCCGAGGGCGCCGCCCGCGACGCGTCCCCAATGTCCGCGCCTGTTCAATGCTAGAGACGCGCTGCTGGATGGGACGGGACAGATATCTACCACACCCGTTCAATGCCCCGTCCGTCCGTATGCCGCCATTAAGCGGGCTCGCAGGTCGAGAAAACAACTCCGGCGATGCGTATTGACGCACCTGGACGCCTGGCCTCACCAGAATCCGCTATTTAAAGGCGGTTACACATAAGAAATCTCTCTCCCGCGACCGCGTCGCCCCCGCGGGCGGCCGGTCGCGACCAACCTCCTCCCCCGCGCGCCTCCCCCCCTTCCTCCCTGTCGCCGGCGCCCGCTGCG
>NC_041382.1:520373892-520389821 GCF_002162155.2 Triticum dicoccoides
GCGACGCTGGTGGCGGCGGCCCCTGGCCTTTCCCCTCTCAGGTGTCCGCCGGCGCGGGACGGGGCGGCCCCGGGCGTTGTTTCTAGGCGGCGGCGGTCAAGCGCGGCGGTGGGGGTTCCTGGCGTGAGCGGGGGCGAACTGCTGGACGGCGGCATCGCCGTTGGCGGCGGGGCGACGCGGCGGCACGGTCTGGCAGCACCCGCTCAACCCAGATCTGGGCCCTTCGGGCCTCATCTAGGCCTGGGCGGGCCGGCGGCGGGGTGGGTCTGCTTCGTGGCTTCTGGGAGGCAGGGGAGAGGCGATGAGCGGCAGGGTGCTGGCAGCGCCATCGCCGGCTTACTACAGCGTGGCGGCGGGGCTTAGCAGGCCCGTTTCGGGCCTGGCCGCGACAGGGATGCCCTGGCATGCCCTGCTGCCGCGTCCGGACGGCTACCGCGACGGTGCCGGAGGTTCTGGCATCCCGCACGACAGCGGTGGAGGTGGTTCCCTCCCGCTCGGCTTCGGTGCTGCTTCTCCCTCCGTGGGGCGCTTCTCTCCAGTCCTCTTGGCCTTGTGTTGGTGTTCGCAGTGAGGAGGCGTGGGTGGCGGCGCAACTGCGATGGCGCATGGTGGTTGGCGGTGGTCTGGGTGGTCGGCTCCGGTCTGTTGGGCGGTGGGGATTGGAGTGCGGGAGAAATCCTTGCCGGTTCTTCGGCTCCGATGCGGTGACACCCACGGGTGCCACCATTCCTTCCTGGAGGGTGTCGGTGATATCCATCCCCCACCTCCCTCCGCGTGCCGGGGGAAACCCTAGGACATGTCCGGGCAGCAGCGTCGTCGGCATCGCTTTCCTTCTTGGAGGTGCTGCTTAGTACGCGTCGGGTCGGAGCCTCGGGTTGTGGTGGTTTGTTTCTGGTGGGTGTAGCGGTGGCGGGTCATCCGCGCTTTGTCGAGCTGCCGTTGTTGGCATTTGTTTCTTCTTCTTTTTCTTTTGGGCTTGATGTGTTGTTCGCCCCAACGATCCTTGTACAAGTGTTGGTTGCTTTGGAATACAAAGCGGGAGGAAACCCTTTTTCGGAAAG
This sequence comes from Triticum dicoccoides, assembly GCF_002162155.2. Taxonomy (NCBI): domain Eukaryota; kingdom Viridiplantae; phylum Streptophyta; class Magnoliopsida; order Poales; family Poaceae; genus Triticum; species Triticum dicoccoides. The sequence continues at coordinate 520,374,954 of NC_041382.1, forward strand.
GCGGTTACACCCGGCTAACCCCACGCCACAACACAAGCCGCTCCACATCCTCCTCCCTTTGCACCGCATCCGCCATGACTGCAGGCGGCGAAGCTTTGTGGTAGAGCCTTTCCACAGAGATGAAGCACGAGGTGGCCGCCCTTGCGGCCGCCTGGCAGAGTCGCCGTGCCAGGCGGATCGAGGCCGGCTTGCCGGCCAGCTCGCCCGAGGTCTTTGACGGTGAGGATGACCCCATGATGAAGACGGGCTCCGACTACACCGCACCGACGCCCATGCCTGTGACGTCCGCTTCACAATGGAACAGGCGCAAGCGCACTACAACCCGCCATGGCGGAGGTGCAACCTGCGCCGACGCCTATGTCAGCATTCCAGCAGGCGCATGAGGAACAACGGTACAACCTGTTTCTCCTGGAGCGGCATTGGCTGGCGGAGGGCGAGATCGATAGCGAGTGCGCGAGCGAGGAGGCCGTGACGAACCCCAATTTTGTCGTGGACACGAGGCCGTCCGTGCTCAAGCCGCCACTCGCCAGGAAGCGGCCGCCGCAGAGGCCTAGCTCCAGGTGATCGCGGAGGAGAACAACGCCAGTTGTGCCGCCAACGAACTATTCGGTGGGACGACGACGGAATGGGCACCACCATTTCCATCATGGACCTCATGTCCACCGGTGACGGACAGGCCGCAAACTCCTCCGAGGATGGGTAGGGCACGGGAGGCGGCCGGGCCTTGTATCCCATGTGGGTCGATCCGTCTCCCGTGTTCTACTCTGTTGGAAATATGCCTTAGAGGCAATAATATTTGTGTTATTATATTTTCATATTCATAATTAAAGAGTTTATATTCTATGCTATAACTGCTATGATCCTGGAATATGCAATTCAGTGAAAAACTCAACTGCACATGTGGAATGTTAAACGGTTAAATAAAAGGTTCCTAGTCTTGCCTCTAGGACTAGCCCAAGTATTGTTGGTGATCACGTTTTCCGGATCTTAGATCATCATTAAGTGTAAACGATGATCCTAAAACAACATTGAAGATTATGACATCGGAAGAACGATTGTATTAAATCGACCTAAACTTTTCTGTTATGAATTGAGTTTATATCGTATGTAATCAATTGTAACAACACAGAGTATTAACATGTGATTTTGCTCCTAAGACCATGAAAGTATCGTAGTCACTTACTGTATGATGGACTTTGGGGTTGCTCAAACGTCACCTGTAATATGGTGATCATAACGACAACTTACAAGCTTATCAGAAAGTTTGACAAGGGACTAGATAGCTCAAGAGTGAGATTTGCTCCTCCGATGATGGAGATATACTCTTAGGGCCCTATCGGTGTGAGGGCATACATCATCGTCTGGCCAGACATAGGTGACTTCATCGTGGGGATGCCGGAACACGATAACGAGAAATAAAAACAAAACCAAAAACAAAACCGATAATGAGGATAACGATATAGTGAGTATGTGATGACTTAGGAGGATACCGATGCATCCCGGATTTTGTGAAGTATCGCAAAGCAAAGGGAACATCACATGAGAACTAAAGGTTCACTCGAATATCATTCGTGCACTCATATAGATCAATATGAACGTCCACTGTTCCGTTGTTGGTCCTTGAACAAAGGGGTTTCGTTCATGTCTACGAGTTACCAAACCTATGGGGTCACAAGCTTAAGGCAATCACGATCTGCTGAGTGTTAGTAGGACGGAAGTGATGAGAATATATTTGTGAAATTGTTTCATTAATATTCGGAATAGCTCCAAGAGGATCCGGAAGAGTTTTGGGGTCACCAGAAGGGTTTCGAAGAGTATCGGGTAATACCGGGTATTACAGATCATGAAATGATGCACACATATATTCCAGTGAAGAAGCGAAAGACGTCACCACAAAGCAAAGCAAAAAAGAGCAACCAGAACAAAAAATATTCCTTTGCATTGACAAAATCAGTCCTGCAAGAGGTTGCACTGAACTTCTGACAAATTTTATTTCATACCTGTGGAAGATTAGAATGACTAGACTGATGATTTACACACCTGGTACAGAGTAAAGCTTAAATTACACAGCTATTGGGTATCATTCTTCTTGCTCCATCTCAGACTTTCTTACTACGTTACACATATAGATAGATGTTTGCTTCTTATGTATGCCATGCTGCATCTCCATTATTCTGATTCATTACAGAGGTAGGAGTAGGTGGATGGCGGGTGCAAGCTCCTCCTTGTAATGACCTGAAGTAGTCTTGGAATAGGAGGCGTATCAAGATCAGATAGGCCCTCTAGAATACGAACAACTTCGCCCATCGTCGGCCGATCAAACTCATCATCCTGAATGCACCAACAAGCAACCTTGCATAGTCGTTCAGCCTCCTCTAGATTCACATCACCAGATAATTTGCCATCCACCAAGCTTGCCACATCTCCCTCGAGAAGCATATGTGCCGCATGCACAGGGAAGAAAACATCACAATCACCACCTGCAGTGTATTGTTCAAGTGAATTCGGTCTTCCTGATATGATTTCCATTAGCACCATCCCATAGCCATAAACATCGACTTTTGCTGTGATAGCAACCCCACTTATCCATTCGGGTGCAAGGTATCCTATGGTTCCTCTTGCTGTAGTCAGAACCCGGCTAAAATCCCTTCCTATTAACTTGGCCATACCAAAGTCAGCAATTTTAGCAACAAACGATGCATCGAGGAGTATATTTTGTGGCTTGATATCACGATGTATGATCAAGTCTTGGCAGCTCTCATGCAGGTAAGCCAGCCCCCTAGCAACTCTCAGAGCTATTTTAAACCTGGTACCCCAGTTTAAAACTGTGTTGTTCTTCTGAAATAGATGGATGTCAAGAGAACGATTTGGCATGTACTCATATGCAAGTAACCTTCGTTCACCCTCGCAGCAGAAACCGATCAGTCTAACTAAATTGATATGTTGTATAACCCCGACTGTAGTCACCTCGGCCCTGAATTGTTTTTCTCCTTGACAAGCACCATCAAGCCTTTTCACTGCCATTGTAATCGAGTCAGACAGATATGCCTTGAACACAGAACCAAAGCCGCCGGCACCTAGCTTCTCCGAGAAATTTCTTGTTGCCCACTGCAAATCAGTGTATCTAAATGCAATAATTCCACCGTCTTGAGGATCTATCAGTGTACCACCAGACCAACTCCTATTGTTCCTCCGAATCATCAATATAAGAACTAGCAATGTGAGTGCCAGTAACCCCAGGGCAGTGACAATGGTAACTGCCAAAATCCGAGTGGTCACTCTTCTGCCAGGTTTCTGAGTTTGCATCTCTTTTGCAGCAAGGCGAAGATAAAGAACTGCACCATCATTTGTGTCCGTTGTGTCAGCATCCTGTTGTTTTACATTGAGGAGTTCCTCATGCCAAATAGAGCATCGACTGTCGGTGCAAGAATATGCAGTGCAAGAGCAACTTCTCAGGCAAACTTCTGCACATTCTCTAGCACTGGTAGCAGAGCCTATGTTGTCAGCATTCTGAGGCAATTTCACGTTGGACAAGGAGTAGAATTTATCAGTCATTCCTGCAGTACTCCTGTTACTGCCACAATTTAAAGGAGTATTTCTAACGCATCCACCGTTTCTATCATTTTGCTCCCAATCCTCTGGGGATCTTATGGAGAAGCCCTCCATGCAGCTACAATATGGAGCTGAGTTATCATCGCACACAGTGACTGGTCCACAGAAAGCATAGATATCACACTGAGCATTGGGGTTGATGTAGGAATGTGACCAATCTTGAGAGACCTCAACCCATATTAAAGTCTTCATTTGACCAGAAACATCAAGTAGATGATGCATGATCATCGTGTCGTTCAGTAAGGTGAATGTGAAGTACTCCTCATTTGTGTTGTTGACAAACTTGAAGTCTATCAAGTCGCGGCTTAACATCTCCGGAATGGAGCTAAAATACTGTCCATTCCATTCCCCGCTAGACCAGTATGTTATGGATGAGTTCAAAGGCGTAAGGATCAACTTGTTAGGAACTAACTCATAACAGTAACGGCCATGAGCTCGGTCAATCAAGTTCTTGTTGGAAACAAGACGGTGAGTCAAACCAGTGACCTTGTCTCGGCCGATCTTTGCACCAGGGAGCAAAGTATTTGTTGGGTGGTCAAAACTCTGCCATAAAATGTCGGATGAGTTTGAGGCATTTTGTAGGACAAAGTTTCCATTGTTCATGAGTATGGCAATGGTGGTGTTGGTTCTGGTACTAACTCCGGTAGACCAGATTATGGAATTGGTGGCTTGATCTAAGATGACAAGATTGCCATCTTGGGAAATTGTGAATCTAACTAAAGTGGGTTGTGTGATTGGATAATCACGGTTTGCGACCCACACCGGAGTTATCTTGGGGACTTTATTGAACCAAATGCCTAGGTACCAGTTCAAGGTGTTGTGGGACTTACTGCCTGGTTGGAAGAAGCCAAGCGCAAACTTGCCATCTAGGGAGACAAGCTTGTCACCGACACCGCAAACAAGTCCGTGGCCAGGTGCAATGGAGTCAATGGCAGCAGAGGATGCAGGAATGTGTAGGGTAAAAACAAGTCCAAGAAGTAACAGGTGAAGAAACATATTGAAGTTGAGCAGATGGGGAAACAAGCTGCCATGAGTGTTGCTTAAATATTACTAGGAAGCAAGGAAAACATAGTACAACACAGGATAAAATTAGACATGGTGGAAAATGGAGAACGCGACAGGTACCCTTGCCGTTGGGGCACAACTGAAATGGTAACCACAAAACTTTTGAGTGAAACATCCTGACAATGACTATAAGACCTTGACTGATCACCTGCCAGCAAACGACCATGAAGTGGTCAGGTTCTATCAGCATCAAGGAAACACAGAAACCTGAACAACAGCTACCAAACATAAGACCTGCCACTAGTCTTTGGACCCTCGGACCTCTGCATCAAGTACTACGATTTTTGGGTCACATCAAATTACCTTCAGCCTTTGCTAGCGGTAACTACTTAGTAAAGATCACTAGCACTATACTGCTTGGTACTCAGGGAATTACATCATTGGTGGAGCTTCAGATTTCGCGATGCCAACTATCTTGAGACCAGAATGCATTGCCCTCTCCATGCTGGCACAACATGTATTTTCCTCAACTTATTAGTACTCCCTCCGTCCGGAAATACTTGTCATTGAAATGGATGTATCTAGATGTATTTTAGTTCTAAATACATCCATTTTCATACATTTTGTTGACAAGTATTTCCGGACGGAGGGAGTAGTATCTTATATTCATAGGGCATAACTCCTGACGTCCTTTGAAATTTCAAAAAAAAAAATTGCTTGAACAAAATCCATCTTAGCAGAACAATTCAAACAACTAGAATGGGTCCGTCATCTATATTACATAAACTCCAGGTCCAGGCCTCCGGGGCCGGGGTAATCAGCTCAGTGACTCAAAGCCTCGCATTCAATCTTCAGAGAAGTAGAAGTAAAGCAATGTGGTCGAATCTTCAGAGAAGACACCCCTCGGTACTACTCCAGGTCCAGGACTCAAAGCCTCGCATTCAATCTTCAGGAAAGTAAAGCGATCTGAAACTAGTAAACTACAACAGGTGGGCTAGATTACCGTCCAAAACGCGTGGACTCTGAATTTTCAGATGCAGACATCCGGGGTACTACTTCCGTTTTAGAACCGCCCTACCAAATTTTCTTGAACAAGAACCTTCTTGAGGCTTGGGACTGTATCTGCCAGAAATTTAGGCTCAAATAACTAGAGACTACTGTGCCATCACTCTAGTCGCCAACGGAGGGAGTAAGCAACAGGCGCCAACCCAACAGTTAGAATATCTTATTTGCTAACGGAGGGAGTAAGCAACAGGCGCCAACCCAACACCCACTAGAGAATTGTCTTTCTAATTCCAGGGACCAAGTGCAAGGCCTACTTGACAAAGAAAAAAACTTGGCAAGTCAGAGTTGGCGCTCGATAAACTTGAAGGAGATTCCAAACATTTGTTTTAGATTATGAGAAGTTATTGTCCCAGAGTTTGATTTTGACTACAAATAACCAGAAATTTAGGCTCAACTGCGCCAACTGTACCATCACTCTAGTAAAAGACAAATGTGTTTTAAATGTGATACTTATTGCCTGCTTGATAGAGAAACAAACTTGGCAAGTCACAGTTGGCGCCCCGTAAACTTGAAGGAGATTCCAAACATTTGTTTTGGCTTCGGTTATTGTCCTAGAGTTCGATTTTGACTACTATACTAGAGTGATGGTACTAACAATGAAACCACATTTGTCTCTCCACAATTTATTAGTTTGTTCAAATACTGTTTGAGCACAACATCTATGTGCGCAGACTTCGAGTTTATGTCCAAAAACTTGAATCAACTAAAGATGTGGTTGGAGCACTTGCATATTTTTATAGCTGCTAGAAAGGTAGGTAGACTAGTGAGAATGCCTGATTAATGGTGCCAAGACATTCACAAGAAGAATATGATCTACTGGGTCCAAGATGAATTTCCTTGCACGTGCGTTGCTCTGGCGGATGGTGGCACATTTCTTCTTTGGGTTTGTCTTACGGCCGGGTTTTGATCCTTCTCAAGTTCGTCTATCATGACGTAGTCGATGGAGTTTCGGTGTAGATTCATGTTGGCTCTTTGGGGCGACGAGGTAAGTGTTTCTCGTCATGCGTGTGCGACGACGAGATTTGATGTCAATTGCTCCAGATCCATTCAAGGGTTCAACGATGACGACTGTGGTTCCAGAGCACTTGTCCTTTGCGTACATGCATGAAGACTTCCTAACTGTCATTGACAAGATCAAGCCGGCTCTAGTAGAAGAGTGACGACGACAGCGATTCGTTCGGGAGGCAGTAGTGGTTGTCAGGTGATCTGGAGATCTTAACGTGATTTTTATTATGTTTGAGGTGTTTTGTACTTTCGACGAACTTCTATAATAGATCTGCGGATCTTTTTCTGGAAAAAAAACTTAAGATCAATGGAGTAATGAGCTACCACACGCATAAATCATTCCATTATTTTTATTCCTGAGGAAGAACGTGACAAAATGGAGCGTACGCGGTCCAGGACGATGAATCGATGCACGACATGGACACAGTCGATCGACCTGGTTGGTCACGGCCTGACGGTGAGTGAGATCTTGACGCCGCCCTTGTAGCAGTTGTCCGAGACGCCGCTGATGAAGTTGATGAGGCCGCGAGAGAGCCTGATGCGGTCGTTGCCGGAGTCGTACACCGTGGCGTTGGCGGGGTGCCTGGTGCAGGTGCCGAACCCGAAGTCGTCCACCTGTATCACGTTCTGCGCCGCGCGGTCGTACTTGAAAACTGCAGCCGGGACGAAGGAACCACGCGTACGTTTTCAATTGTACTACATATATATTGTACAGACAGAGTGAAAAACATCCGGGCCAACAGAAACTATACGAGTCGAAGGGCCTGGCCGTACGTACCCAGCACGTCGCCTTCCCTGAAGGGTTTGAAGGTAGGCGAGTTGGGCCACCCCATGACGCCGAAGGTCCAGCCCTTCTGGTCGCCGACGTACCACTCCCGCGGCCGCGCCGCCGCCTGCTCCACGCCACCCTGCAGCAGCATCAGGAAAACCAAGAGGAGGCCGTGCTCAGCCAGCTTTCCGCTGCTGCTTCCCCGTGCCATTTTCAGCGAGCTAGCGCCTGAAAGCTGTTCTCTTTGCGGAAGATGAGACTAGCGCTCGTTGGCTGGCTGGCTGGCTACTTATTGTTGTATTTAGTTTGCCTTAGAGATATCCTTGCGGTCGTATGGGTATGCCACACTGTCATTAATGCATTTATTTATTCAAGTTTTGCTACAAAGCACATATAGATGTGTCTTAATTATTGACATCTAAATCATATATATGCCATTGATTTTATGTGAAGACTTGTGCAATCATTTTCTTTTGGCATTTCCCTTTTTCTTTCAAGTTTGATTGAGCCACTTGGATGTGCAATAACTATAGCATATCTAGATGTATGGTTAATGCATTTATCATACACATAATATACAAAACATACAAGGCTACTTATAGTGGGGAGTATCATATACTAGTATCATAATATGATACAGTATCTAGCTATCTATATTATTCTAACCCTCTCTCTTCTTTAATTCTCTACCACATCAACTTGTTTGCTATTCCCGAGTGCATGATACTACTGCTTAAGATACCACCACTATGGCCAGCCTAAGGCTTGGAGTGACATTGGGATGAGATAGGAACAAATATCGCTTTTGTATAACAAATTTATGAACTAAGAGCCAGATCTGAAGAAACTCTTATGTAAGGGATTTCCTTAAATGATACTCCCTCCGCCTTAAAATAAGTATCTCAGCCTTGTACTATGAAAAATTATCATGTGCTATCAGCTCTTACATTATGCCGTGATACGGGCTCTTGGGAGTTGTAGAATCTCACATCCGATGTCATCTAAGAAGCTGTTGTAGTTGTGCGCAATTTTGAGACTCTCGAATGACTTTTTTTGCAAAATGTTCAAGAGCTCTCGGAAGCCATCGGATCTGCGATCCAACAGCCTAGGAGCACGTATCACGGTATCATGTAAGAGCCGGTAGCACCTGATATTTCCCTCCTTTACTAACATTAGTACAAAGTGGTACTAAAGTTGAGAAACGTATTTTGAGACGGAGGAAGTACTAGGTTATATCTCTTAGTTTTTTCTATCATATCTTTCACATCAAGTGAACATACGAATACAAAATATTCCTTTTCATTTCTCTATTTCCAACTCAATGTCATTCTATTGACATTGCCAAGATAACATAATTGTACGTGTTCTAAGAGTGCTCACACATCATCCAAATTTCTGAGTCGCACATTGATGAGGACATTATTACCATGGATACAACCACAACTACTATTACTTCCTACATATTTGATAAAAAAAACAAATGGCCAAGTGAAGAGACATAATGAGGTGATGTAAAACTCGTTCTCTCATGCCACTTTGGGTCCAAGAGATGTTAGAGAGCAAGTTTCAACAAGTCATTGACTCAAATTCAAACTGGTCAAACATACCTAACTTGAAACCACACTATCATTCACATACGGACTTCGAATTGGATGACCTTAGATTTATTTTTTGGAAAGCGTGTCTCATCTACTTTTGAACGGGACCAAACCATGCCTCCAAATTCCTTATGGGTGTGAAGCAATTGCAAAAAGAAAACCCCCCACACAATCATAGAAACCAAGTCAAAGGATGTTGCACCACCTCCACTTGGACCCGTGTGCCTTGTACAACCTAGGTTTGAATTTTACTTGCCTTGGGGCCTACATCCACCCTTTTGACTGCCACCGCCTGGTCCTCTTATACAGATAGATCAACCTCGTAGTGTATTTTATGAGTTTTGTTAGGTAATACTTAGCGGCTAGGCCAACTTCATGTACTTCATATGAGTCCAATGACTAGGCCAAGACGTCTATCAGAGTTCGAGCTTTCTCATCATTATGAGATATTTGATGTTCATCTATACTCACAGTATCCATATTGCTTTTATCAGTCCTTGCATGTTCTTCGATTACATGCAGGAATTACACGTTTATGCTTAGGATGGCTGGTTGTGCTTCCTGCATCATTAGTGACCTTGAGTGATTGGTTTAGCGTTAGTGATTGGTTTAGCGTTACATGTTCTTCGATTACATGCAGGAATTACATGCAGGAATTACCCATTAGTGATTGGTTTAGCGTTACTAAGATGCCTTGATGTAGCATGTTTGTTGTTGGATCGCCAACTTCGTTCTCCGCCCAAATCGGTGGAGTATTTTTCATTGAAAAATTAAGACACCCCATAGTGTTATCACACACAGTACACGACTTATGGCACATTATTGGAGAGATTTACCTATGGCATGGATAAACCGAGTTAATGCCTACGATTATCCAGGGACCCTCGGAACTGTCCACAGTCCTGCCGGAGTAGACACTCGGTAAGGATAAGTTTAGCCTTTCAAGGATGCCTAAAATATTTGTGAGGCTCTTGATGTGATATATGTTTACATAGAGAGAGCCAAGAACGATGACCTCATTCCTAGACCACCCCCATTTTAGCCGATCAACATTAGTATTCAAAACTACCGTCACTAGGTTTTGTCTGAAATTAGCCGGTTAATGTTGTCACTTCTCTCCATCCTATGAAGCTACACTACCAGCTTCTGTATGCCAGTTTTTGAACAATATTTCCATCACCCTTAATGAAGCATCTTCTTGAAAATCAATATGTCACCGATTACCTACTACCAACAAATACAAAGATTTGGTCTTAAGCTGACCAAACAGATAAGCAGTGTCTGGGACTAATTTCCTATTTAATGGATAGATTCATTATGAATCTTGCATGTTCACCCCACTATATCTTGGCACGTCGCTCATCCTGTTTCAAGATCCATGTTAAACCTCTATAGATTATGTATTTCCAGCCCTCTTTTCTGCATAGGTCTATAGACTCTTGGTCATCTCACCATCTGATATTTCCTTCTCCTGTTAACCCCTCACAATTTTCTCGAAGTCCTCAACACTGGTATTTATCATCTTATACATTGACATATAAATAAAGGTATATTTGTCATACATGAACTAATTGTAGTAACTCTTCATCTCCCATTGAGAGCCTCCTGCCCCACCACTCCAAACCATTTAATATTTGTTTAAACTTTTCTTCCAATGACAACGAATCTGCAATGCCCAATCTACTAGCACAAACAAGAAAACCTCATTATTTACTTAGCAACATAGCTTTGACCATTCTATCATGCAACACCAACATAACCTCATTTTCATGAAAATGTTTTTTTAGGCCTGACATCTACTTAAACATGTACATAAGTAGTTTTAAGTTCATATATACCTATGTATCATCTTCTTGTTGCATGTGGTGTTGGGTTTCCTCTACATTGTTAGCACAACAATTCGAGGACATGTATGCATTTTTATCATGGCAACAAAGACATAGTAAACATATCATCATGAGATTTAGTCAAGCAATTTCTACATGATATGCAAGGACTATCAACACAAGCATGTGAAACATTTGAAGTGCTCGAAGTGTTAAAGCCCAAAGAAGGAGCATTGCAATAAGATAGTGATGAAGGATCATCCACAATAAACATACTATCATCATTGCAATGACCAACATTACTCACCATATCATTACCTTGTGGCAAACCACATGTAGGTGAAGTAGAAGAAGTTGAGAAGACTATACGGCCGGATGTGGAGGGAGAACAATCATCCCCACAAAACTTGGACACGCCATATTTATTTTGAAGCTTTGTCCACAACTCATGAGCATCTCGGAACGACATGAGTTGAAATATAACTACATTGCTCAAAGCATCGAAAAGCACATTAGAAGCTTGAGCATTGAGATAAGAGTTTTTCTCATCCTCTAAAGATAATCTTTGGGGATCCTTTGGAGGAGAAAAACCCATATCTAGAATTCCCTCTAAATTTGGGTCCATGACCCTAAAGAGATTAAGCATGCGAATTACCCAAACATCAAAATTTGTGCCATCGAAACTAAGAGTGTCAGACAATCCTAATCCCCTAGTCGACATCTTTACTCTCTAGGCGGTAAAGCCTAATAAAGAGAGACGAGGCTCTGATACCAATTGAAAGATCGAGGATGTCACCTAGAGGGGGGTGAATAGGCGCTTTAAAATGATTATGGATTAGGCTTGAACAAATGCGGAATAAACCTAGCGGTTAATTTACTAAGCACAAAACCTAAAACAACTAGGCTCACCTATGTGCACCAATAACTTATGCTAAGCAAGATAAGCAACTATGTGATAGCAAGATATATGACAAAGAACAATATGGCTATCACAAAGTAAAGTGCATAAGTAAAGGGCTCGGGTAAGAGATAACCGAGGCACGCGGAGACGATGATGTATCCCGAAGTTCACACCCTTGCGGATGCTAATCTCCGTTTGGAGCGGTGTGGAGGCACAATGCTCCCCAAGAAGCCACTAGGGCCACCGTAATCTCCTCACGCCCTCGCACAATGCAAGATGCCGTGATTCCACTAAGGGACCCTTGAGGGCGGTCACCGAACCCGTACAAATGGCAACCCTTGGGGGCGGTCACCAAACCCGCACACTTTGGAAACCCTTGGGGGCGGTCACCGGTACCCGTCAAATTGCTCGGGGCGATCTCCACAGCCTAATTGAAGACCCCGACGCTTGCCCGGAGCTTTACACCACAATGATTGAGCTTCGAACACCACCAACCGTTTAGGGCGCCCAAACACCCAAGAGGAACAAGCTCAAGGGTACCAAGAACCCAAGAGTAATAAGCTTCCCAACTTGTAACTTTCACGTGTCACCGTGGAAAAGTCAAACCGATGCACAAATGCAATGGCAAGGGCACACAGAGTGCCCAAGTCCTTCTCTCTCAAATCCCACCAAAGCAACTAATGCTAGGGAGGACAGTGAGAGAAAGAACAAGAAGGAGAACACCAAGAACTCCAAGATCTAGATTCAAGGGGTTCCCCTCACATAGAGGAGAAAGTGATTGGTGAAAGTGTGGATCTAGATCTCCTCTCTCTTTTCCCTCAAAAACTAGCAAGAATCCATGGAGGGATTGAGAGTTAGCAAGCTCGAAGAAGGTCAACAATGGGGGAAGAACATGAGGTCAAAGGATAAGGTTCATTGGGGAAGAAGACCCCCTTTTATAGGAGCTCCCGAATCCAACCCTTATGTGCTCAGCCCGCACACGAGTGGTACTACCGCTCCACGAGCGGTACTACCGCTTAGCATGGTCAAAACACCCCAACGGGAGATAAAAACACGAGTAGAAAAACTGCCAGAGAGGTAGAGCAGTATGAGCGGCACTACCGCTGTAGCCAGCGGTACTACCGTTGGCCGTAGCGGTACTGCCGCTTGGCCCAGCGGTACTACCACACAAGAGCGGTACTACCGCTCCTACTGCCGCTGAACCCGACACGAGAAGAGCAGGACCCAAAATCGAGGCGGTAGAAGAGCGGCGCCACAGCGGTACTATGGCTGAGAGCTCCAAGCGGTACTACCGCTTGGGCTCGCGGTACTACCGCTGGGACCAGACAAAAGCCACTCTCAAAAAACAAGAACTGCCATAACTTCTTCATACGAGCTCCGAATTGAGCAAACTCAAACTTTTTGGAAACAAGATGATGAGTAGCATCAAAACAGAGAAGAACCGGCAAAACCTCCAAATAGAGGAGGTATGCCTAACAAATAGAGGAGTGAAACCTCCAACAGAGAAGAACCGGCAAAACCTCCAACATCGAAAACATCATAGAAGATGCATCTGAACTCCGTTATCGATGAAATTGAGCTTGTCATCAAGATGACCATAAGCTCTAAGACTCACAAAGAGAACCAAACAAGAACCAAGAAAGATGATGCAAGGATGCAATGGTTTGAGCTCTCAACGAACGATACGATCAAACTACTCATCGAGAGCCCCCCTTAATAGTACGACAATCGATCCTATAACCCGGTCTCCCAACTACCATCATGAGACCGGTAAAATAGAAAACCTATCAAGGGCAAACCTTTGCCTTGCACATGGTCCACTTGAGCTAGATGATGACGATCTTGACTTCCTCAAATTGGACCACCTTTCTTGATTGTGTTGGCTCGATGAAGACTAGTTGATTGCTCCCCCATACTTCACTATGGGTGAGCCACTCTTCCGCACATCTCCACATGTCCATTGTCACCACAATGGACGGTAAGCTTCAAGCATTTGATATCTTCATGATGCTCCACTTAAACTTGCACACCCAACCTAACCCCACAAAGAACTCTCACGAAGACCATGGGTTAGTACACAAAGCGAAATTGACAATGCTTACCATACCATGGGATCACTTGATCCCTCTCGGTACATCTTCTGCGCTTTGTGAGTTAATCAATTTGATTCATTCTTGACTTAATCTTGATCAACCTTGAATCTTTCCAATTCTCTTCATTTGGATGATGTCTCGAAGGTAGACATGAATGATCACACAATCTTTTTCTTCAAGACATGCTTGCAATAAGCTTAACTCTCACATGACCAATCTTTGGATAATTCCTTGAATAGCACCTTGGTCGGCACCAACTCTCCTTGAAACCAACACATGTACTCCAAGAAAAGCCTATGGACAAAACCTTCAAATATAACTCAAGGCAACCATTAATCCATAGAGATTGTCATTAATTAACAAAACCAAATATGGGGGCACTGCATGTTCTTTCACCTAGTCCTACCGGATCGACTATGAGGATCACAAGAACTGCAATGGTGCTCCTTGAGCTGTATGGATGGGGAGGAAGATGGAGCTAGCTCTCCCCTTCTCCCTGCATGAGTGTGTGGGTGTGTGTGAAGAATGAGCCGACCCCCTCCTAGGGGGCTCCTGGGATGTCTTATAGCCTGGCCTCCGAGGTTACAAGTGATAAAGTAAGGAGGGTGGGTCCCTGGTGTCATTGTCTCTGTCTTCCAGCAGGGTCTGCCAGCTGTGGGACCCGCCGGCTGCCCGCCACTGTGGCATGCCGTCCGCCGCGTCACAGAGTGGTTGGCACTGTGTGGCTACAATGCTGCGTTGCGTCGTCGCTGACCGGGGCCGCCCCGGTCAGCGGTACTGCGGGCACTGTATCCACGCTCTTTCCGTCATGGGGGTCGTCTTGTTGTACGGTTGGATTGGACGGACGCTGACCCGCCGCTCACCGGCTGTGGCCAGCCGGCCAGAGGCGTGGCGCCGCGCCTAGCCGACCCCCGACCCAAAGCCGGGGGAGGAGGGGGAGGGGGGACTGGAGGGCCAGCCGGACTGAGGGGCACTCACCGCCTTGATGTTTGGA
>NC_041382.1:520390211-520431304 GCF_002162155.2 Triticum dicoccoides
GCAAGTTCTCATTGAAGAAGGAAAGTGAGGTCTTTATACAGTTGTGATTCGCCAAAGCACTTACATCGAATTGTTCCCATGAAATCAATACCGGCAAGCTGTCATATGAGATCTGTTGTTTTCTTGTGTGGTATCTCTCTAACAAGGAATATGAACAACACAGGAATAATGTTGATGAATAGAAAGAGCAGCTATAGAAAGATGACACCAAGGTCGTGGAGGATCAAAAGAACATCATCACACAAATGAAGGACGAACTAGACTTGATGAGGGTGGATCTGATCAAGCGTAATGAAAGCGAGTGAAATAAGTTTATCGGCTTCGTGAATTTATTTGTTGATCCAGAACTTAATTTTTTCGTGTGCTCTGTAGGGCCAGGATCTTGATGAGATCAAGAATGTGTGCCGCCCCATGCCTAATTCCACGCTCAAGGTAGTAATACTCTCTCAAAAGCGGTTGGTGTACATTTCGTTTGCTTAGACGCGACTGGATGACACATTCTTATCACCGTGCTCAGAGCATCTTCAATAGCATATGTATATTTGGATGTATATATATTTATATAGACAATGGTCTAAAAAGATTTTCTCATATAAACGTCCAGTTTTGCATCAAAATGTCTATATACAAGGACCATGATCGGTGGGCCGTCGCCGGGGAGAGGAAAAAATCATGACTGCATCTGACTTTAAACAAGGAACAATTGTATTCGTGCCCCTAGTTGGGTCACGCTCGACTGATTTGCCCCTATTTTTTCAACAATTGCGGTTTTGCCCAACTCACTTCACTCGCCTTGTGTTTTTGCCCTTCCGGGGCGGTTCCGACCAATCACGGTTCGCACAAGGCGAGTGAAGTGAGCTGGGCAAAACCGCAATTATTGAAAAAATAGGGGCAAATCCGTTGAGTGTGATCCAACTAGGGGCACAAATATAAAAATCCCTTTAAACAATGCCTTCACATTGTCCAGGCGTGGACATTGTCGAGATCGATATAGAGGATGTGTATATTTGGACGACCATATAGACAAGCTGTTGAACGTCTATTTTGAGGTCACGTCGTGGAAAACGAGTATAGACATCCATATAGACAAGCTATTGGAGATACTCTGAGGCTCCGGCTTCTTAACAGCGACGTGGTCTTGGATGTTCAGAGTTCTCTACTTCCCTGCTTCGTCATAAGTTGTCCTAATTTCTGATACTTAATTAGTAATTTTTGTTTTCGTTGTGATACTTACTAATTGTTTATTGTCATGCAAGTACTCTACTCCCCTTGAGTCTGAGACACTGGTTATCGTTGTGATATTTAATTAGTAATCATTAAAACTTTTTATTATGGTGAATCCTAATTAAGTGTTTTGATTCCTCAGCTTCAAAAGCAAGACATTTTGCACCCATAACTTCTCATACCAGACAAATTTGGTCCCTCTGCCCAACCAGAGTAGAATTGGCGCTGATGCGCCACCTCATCCCATCTTCCTACCTTTTCTCTCTAATGCACTATGTTGGCATTTTGTCGAACACTAATGTGCCTTCGCTCTCCACACCGACGGCACACTAAACGCAAGGCTGCCCGTGCGCGCACCAAGCACGCCACCGCTTGCCGTCGGCGAGCAGAAGGACGTCCACGAACGGAGCTGGAGATTGGCCATCTTGCGCGACTGCCACACCTTCCGCGGCGAGGCGAAGTTACTCGGCGTCCGTGGATGTCAACCAGTGCGTGCTGCATCTCGTCAGAATTGTAGCCATGCCGCCACTTGGCCTCGCTGGCTGCCGCCGTCCATGGTGGTGCGCGACGTCGTGCACGTGCTCCGCCACTGGCTCTGCACCAGCACGTACACACCAAGGAAGCGGATCGATTCCTCATGTGCTAGCAACAGCAAGCCAGGCAAGCTAATCCACACACTATGGGCGATGTTCGTGATCTTCATGGTAACTAAATGGGGAGATCGCAGCCATGCAAGACATGGCGTCGGCGAGCATGCGTGATCTCCCCTATCCGGCATGGGGCACTACGTCGTTTCCTCGCACGGTGGCACCACGGCAACGACCTCCTCACCGCGCAGGCCCTCCACGTCTTGCACAGACACGCCATGGACGCCGTGCAAGACTTGCTCGTCACGCATCACGTCTTGCGCAGCGGCAAATGCACTCCACAGACGAGACCGACTTTTTTACCATGCACGGGAGATACCGCATGTCCAATCAACTACATTATGACAGCCAACACACCTACTTTACCCTATCCCCTACTTAGATTCACTTTCTCTCTCCTCAATGCACCCATGCATTTAAGTTTACTCTCAAATTTAAAACTGTCATAGTTTTTAAACAATCTTTTTGCTTTCTGATCTGTTTACATATTTGCATTCACGGTGACGAGATCTTTTCAACAAGACTAAACATGACTATGGTGGTGTTTGGTTCTCTAGTCTTAGGACTTTTTCTAGTCCCAACTAAAAAGTTCCTAGTCCCTAAAAAGTCTCTTCCTGTTCGTTTTCAGAGACTAAAAAGTTCCTAGTCCCTTTCTAGAGGTTATTAAATGACCATGTTGCCCCTAGTATATAGAAAAATAACAATCAAACAACACCATGGGGTGGCGGGTCAATGGGTGCATGGAGGGGCATTGTTGAAAAAGTCCCAAAAAGACTCTCCTTGAGAGTCTTCTTCATTTAGTCCCAAATGCCTAGTTTAGTCCTTAAAAAGTCTCTCCCGTTTGATAAAAAAGTCTCTAAGAGGGACTTTTTCTAGTCCCTACACAAAAAAAGTCCCTGAAAACAAACACCCAATATATTTCCATCAATTTTGAAATATGGATTTTGAAATAAGATGAAACTATAAAAACTGTGATTGTTAGAGTAACCAAAAAATTCTTGTTTTATCGTGTTTTGGAGCGCATTATAATGTCATATTCCGTGTCGGTGTAATACCTTTGTTTTACCTTGTTCTGGTATATTTCATTGTGTTGCACACCATTTTCTACATGTTTCACCGTGTTTCAAAAACTCAAAATTCAAAATTGTCAAAACCCATTAAATATTAAGCTTGTTTCCAAGATATCATTGAAGGAAAGACACACGTTCAAAGGGACTATTTATCCTATATTTGTTTTAAAATATATGGTTACTTAAAGTTTAGGAAGAAAAATAAAATCTATGTACTAGTGTGCAGCATAAAGAACTAGTATTAGGTTGCGGTAAAAAAAACTAGTATTAGGTGGGAGAGAGGAATGAACTGCATCGCAGTACTTTGCTGTAGCATTTCTTCATAAAGTTGTCGGAGGACTTTAGATATAAGATTAAATATATGGCATGGGTGCACGAATCTCTAACAAAGATGGACGCCTTAGCCATGCACGGGATATTCCGTGCATGGTAGAATCACTTTTCTCCTCCACAGACGCCTGGGAATGACGTGCTTAACACACACGTTGTCCAGCACGGGGACACCATGGGCGCGCAAGACCTCACCGTCATCCGCCTCACCTTCCCGCAGCAGTCGGACAAACTGAAAGCGATGATGATCGTTTTCAACAGCGAGGTGTCGTCGGAGTTGATCAGGCAGAACCCAACAGAGTAGACCGCGTCTCTGACGCGAGAGATGGTGAGCCTCGGTGCCGGCACGGACACGGTGGTGACCTACTGACCTGCGGCCGTGTTGTGGTGCAAGCGAGAGAAAGAAGACGAATGTAAGGTGGTGAATCAATCCTGGGTCCACAAAATCACAAAACCACCCGAAGTGGTCTGAGGGATGATAAGTATCCGGTTTTGACAGTTTTTTTAAGGGAATGTTTTGACAGTTAAGGAACTAGATTTGAATGGTTTTAAAGTTGAAGGACCATTTCTAAACTATTGGTAAAGGTAAGGATGAAAATATACATTTCTCATAAAATATTCAAGTTAATTAGTATTTAATTAATGATGTTAATTTTTAATTTGGGAAAAACTCCGGACTGTTACAGGAGGCATATGAGGGGCTAAATTTTAAGGCTTCGGCTAGAGATACTCTTAGAGTTGGGAAGTAAAACTTGGGCCCAGTAATAAAAAGTAAAAAATGTGAACTGTGCATTTTCCCGCGTGTCATGGAATTACTTGATTCCATCCATGTCGTGAACTCGTCACCATCTACGAATGCATGCCTTACGGCCGGCGTCATCGTCAGTATCAGCACATATTGTAACTATCGGCAATAGCGTTGTACAGCTCGATCGATGTGCTAAACAAAAGGTCAGGAGTAACGAGAAGGCGAACACAATGAGATATTGGGCATCTCATCACGCATAATCCAATAAGATATGCCATTCGCTGTGATTTGCATTATAAATCTCTGCATGGGCGCGTCATTTGCTTCCCAAAAAGTTTCGAGCCGTGGAACTCCCGCATTCATCCGTGATCCGTTGTGAGTGCCCAAAAACTCTCTGTTCTTACTCAGCAATCTAACCCTCCATTAGCTCGGTTCATCTCAGCCACTAGTTTTGTTAGTTAATAAGTACACATTTTGTGGAATCCTTGGACTCAAACCAGTTAACTGATCCCCTCAAAAAACAAAACCAGTTAACTGAATGTTTTGATCAAGTTATCGTAGAAGTGATCAACTTTGCATGGCTGGCGAAGATCTCGTCTTCTTTTTACTCACTTCGTTTCTTTTTAGTTCGCGTATAAGATTTGGTCAAAGTCAAACTTTGTAAAGTTTGATCAACTTTATAGAAAAAAAATATCAACATCTACACTACTAAAACTATATGGTATGAAAATTAATTTCATGATGCATCTAACAATATTGATTTCATATTGTGAATCTTGAATTTTTTTTATAAACTCCGTCAAAGTTAACAAAGTTTGACTTTGATCAAATCTTATATGTAGACTAAAAAGAAACGGAGGGAGTAGATCACAAGGTGAGCAATGAGGCAATGGTGTCCAAACGAAACGATCGCGAAAGATGTAACCGTAGTACGTAACTAGCTCTTGTCTACACAACCACATACATTTGCAGGTCACCTGCGATGCAAATTATGACATGCTGATTCTGTTTTCGATCCATGTCAGTTGATTGGCAGGACTCCCCTGGTGTACCTGAACAAGGTAGTAACCGGGTGCGAGGCTCGCATCGCTGCCAAGCTTGAGATCATGGGGCCATGTTCCAGTATCAAGGATAGGTAAGTCAAGTGCATGCAGTTAATCAGCATGGATTATCAGTGGTACAGATAGTTCCGGGGATAATCTTGGTTTTGCAGGATTGGTTACAGCATGATCGCCGACGCAGAGGAGAAGGGTCTCATCACTCCAGGAAAGGTGAACGCCGATCAGTGAGAGGCAGACACCACACGTACGTACGTAGATTATCGTCAAAATCATAGCCGATTTTGTTGTTCTTGGTTTTCAGAGTGTGTTGATCGAGCCTACGGGCGGCAACACCGGCATCGGGCTGGCCTTCATGGCGGCCGCCAAGGGGTACAAGCTGATCGTGACGATGCCGTCGTCGGTGAGCACGGAGAGAAGGACGGTGCTCAAGGCGTTCGGCGCGGAGGTGGTGCTCACCGACCCGCTCCGCGCCATGGACGACGTTGTGCGGCGGGCGGAGGATATCGCCGCCAAGACGCCCAACTCCTACGTTCTCCAGCAGTTCGAGAACCCTGCAAATACGAAGGTGCATTACGAGACGACGGGGCCGGAGATCTGGAGCGGGACTGCCGGCGCAGTGGATATCCTGGTGGCCGGCATAGGGACTGGGGGCACCATTACGGGGGCAGGGAAGTACCTCAAGGAGATGAACCCTGAAATTCAGGTGACATGCATGACTGGCCTATGTTTGTCTGCGATTTTCTTTCTCCATTTACAATGCATTTTTGGCTTGATTGTGGTTGTATTGGCATTTTCAACCTGAAGATCTATGGCGTGGAGCCGTCAGAGTGCGCCGTTTTGTCCGGAGGGAAACCTGGTGAGATAAGTAATTTTCTTTCGAGAATTATAAGTACAAATTGTAATCCTATTGGCGTGCTCATTTTTACTGGTTTTCAAATCCAGGCCCGCACAAAATCCAAGGTCTCGGGGCCGGTTTCGTCCCTGGAGTCTTGGACGTAAGCATTCTAGATGAAGTCTTCCAAGTGAGCAAAATGTTCCCCGTTTGTCACGTTTCTCTTGGAAAGTTGATATGACTGTCCACTGCATTTTTTTCTTTTCTTTTCTTACGTTTATCTACTCGAGCGGCCAGATCACGAACGAGGAAGCCGCGAGCATGGCGAGGCAGATCGCGCTGAAGGAAGGGCTTCTTGTGAGCAAACAAACCCCAGAATTCAGTAGAAATCTCATAATATAACATCCTACGTGTGATTTTCTCTTTCTCGAAGCCTGGTTCTGTAAGATGATACATGGTTTGTTCAGGTCGGGATGTCATCGGGCGCGACCGCGGCTGCGGCCATCAGGGTGGCGCGGAGGGTCGAGAACAGAGGCAAACTCATCGTCGTAAGTGCCGTACTACCTCTAGGTTCATCATATTGTCTTTTTTATGAAAAGCAGAATATATTAATATCAAAAAGATACTAATTACACCCAGCCTCTACACCGACAAGATATATAAAAACATTCAGAATGCACACAGCCAAAAAAGAAAAAAAAGGCAAAAAAAACGACCCTGCCACGGTGATCAATCACCCGCAGTAGCAGCACCCTAACCACCATCAAAGACATCACCTGGATTAGAAAGAAGATTCTCCAAAAGCAACACCTCCAAAAAAGTAACAATGCAGAAGCGTTGTCGTTGCCTGATCAAAGATCGTAGGTTTTCACCCTCGAGAAAGACCGCGTTTCCAAAACAATGCCTTCAATAAGGACACTGCCAGGCACAACCAATAAAAGCCAGGTGTTGAGTTTTCATCCTGAAAATCACGTCTCGGTACTCAAAGGAATACCACCAACAAAAAAGTCCTCCAATGCCGCCACCCCACTTGCGGAGGCTACTACTGCAAGTCAAGTGCTTCATCAGATTGTCTACTTGTTGTGGTTTCGTTTTTCACCGTGTCTTTTGTTCTTGTTCGTTGCAGGTTGTGTTCGCCAGCTGCGGAGAGCGCTACCTCTCGTCGTTTCTCTTTGAGTCCATAAAAAAGGAGGCGGAAAATATGGTGTTGGAGCCATGAACGCTGACTTCTCATGTTTTGGGAAAAAGTTCAGGCACTTTGCTTATTTTCGATCGCGCTGCTGGCAGCGGCTTGTATTCCCTCCGGTTCAGTGGGAGTTTTACTTCTTTTTCAATTTATAACTTTGGCCCATACAGTTTCAATAATATTAATATTGATCCACGAAGGAAATTGCACAAACCACCCGCTATTATTGGTGTTGATTTTACACAGAACACCTACTCTATGGTTTGTTGCACAAAACATCAAATGCCGGTGTAATCCGCTGCATCTAGGTCCAATTCAGCATTTAGTTACGTTGATATGATTTTCCATGGGTCCATCAACCGTAGATCAAACCGAGGACTTATAATTGTCCCATTCAATTTTTTCACTTGAAATTTAACATTTTTTAAAATGCAACAAACGCATTAAATCACAAATATATCCAGTACTATTTTGGAAAAACAAATGTAGCTCATTTGGACAAATGATTTGATAGATATTGGAGCTTTTAGTTGTTTCATTAAAGAAAACAGAACTTAATTTCAAGAAAAATATGAAGATTTTTTTAGTGGACCATAAATGTATCTAGCATTGATCTAGGAAAGTCTCAACTCATTTGGGCTAGAGGTTTGGTAGATGTTGTCAATTTTAGTTAGACCGTTCAATAAGGTGCAGTGCTCCACCCCGCTCTAAGAAGTATGACTATGACTCTGATTTGCCAATACCCAAATGGGTAGTGTACTGCTTGCTCCCCTTCTTCATACTAATCGGAGAAAATTTCTGCTCAACTTGGCAAAGGTCTAGGAGCTATTAACAGTTGTAGTTGGTGGTTGATGTGACTGGTTTTCTTTGCCATGTGTGCACTTACATGCGGAACCCACCCATGAAAAATCACAACAACATACCAAAACACTGGATTAGACCTAGCAGCAATGGATTACACCAATATGTGGTATTATGTGTGACAAACCCGTAGAGTAAGTGCTCTATATATGTAAAATCAACACCAATAGTTTGTAGTTGTCCGCAATTTTCATTGATCAGTTTTTTTTTCGAAACAATGAGCCACCTCGTCGATTTCTATTAAAAAGCTGCCCCATAAGTTTGAGCATGACCACGACACGCAAACAAACAATTATCTAAACAAATTCTCATATACACTTATTGAAGCAAGACTATAATAACTGCACCATACAATGTTCATTATGCACTTCATAGCTCCAGTCTTCTGATTATAGGATTCCAGCAATGACTCTGAGTGTATGCCTCCGCCATCACGGTCTTGATCAGTCTATATGCTTCCTCAATTCTTCTTCATCTTGGTTCTTTCTGTAAAATACTCAAGTTAGTGAAATAATAAGATAGGTTGAAGACTACAACAGCTAGATCACTGGGAACATTTTCGCAAAGCAAGCTTCGTTTCTAGTCTTCCACAATGTCCTGCAAATAGTGTTGTTAAAAAATTAGGCAATTTCATGATTAATTGCAGAACATAAAATATGATTAAAGCAATCATTAGCATGTATATGCTGAACATACTAGATGCATTAAACAATGTGAATAGTAATACTACACATACAACAACAACCATAATTAAAGACTGGATCAGACCAGAATGCACGTAGCAAATGTTTGTAGATGAAGTAGATGTCACTGTTGTAGATGCTATGTTTTTGAAGAAGATGTTGGTGACACGAAGCTGATGGCAGCGGAGACAACGGTTCGTGACATTGCCTGAATTGGAAGGAAAATGACCCGTGGTGACTAACGTAAGTAGTCACGCGCAACGCTTTCCAAAAACCTAATTCACTCTCTCCTGGTGCAAAATTACAAGGGTGAGAAGTTTTGGATACCCGCTCTCCCGCTCACAAGTGGACGCCAACATTCAGGATGAAGTGGATTACGGTGGCAACAAAAATAGCGAGAGGAGGCAAAAAAACCTAACTCGATTTTGGTGAGTATTTGGCGACAGCCAGTAAGTCATATAAGAGAACCCACCTGGTCTCATGTTGCAATCACTATTTGAACTGACTAGGTTTCCAAATCCAAAATCTACCGTCCAGAAGCCAAAAAAATGACAAAGGAAGTCGCGCTCCTGCAAGGCCATAGATCCGATTTTGGTGGACCATTCACCAGCCGCCTTCACCCCATCCGGTAAGTAAGGTTGAGCGTGTGTGATGTTCTCTTTCTCTCCTCATACACATCACTTATTGAAGTGTGGAGACTCCACTATATAAGTCGGTATTACCTCACCGCCACTTCTATGGTGGGACTAAATATTGCACCTCCACTCTTGCCCTTTATTCACGGGCCTTTGAGACCCGAAGTATTTTAACAACCCCCAATGGATCTCAAACGTCCCTTTAGAATTTGCATGTTCTCACTGCTTGTCTATGAAGGAAATATGCCCTAGAGGCAATAATAAAGTTGTTATTTATATTTCCTTATATCATGATAAATGTTTATTATTCATGCTAGAAATGTATTAACCGGAAACTTAGTACATGTGTGAATACATAGACAAACAGAGTGTCACTAGTATGCCTCTACTTGACTAGCTCGTTAATCAAAGATGGTTAAGTTTCCTAACCATAGACATGAGTTGTCATTTGATAAACGGGATCACATCATTAGAGAATGATGTGATTGACATGACCCATCCGTTAGCTTAGCACTATGATCGTTTAGTTTATTGCTATTGCTTTCTCCATAACTTATACATGTTCCTATGACTATGAGATTATGCAACTCCCGAATACCGGAGGAACACTTAGTGTGCTATCAAACGTCACAACGTAACTGGTTGATTATAAAGATGCTCTACAGGTGTCTTCGATGGTGTTTGTTGAGTTGGCATATATTGAGATTAGGATTTGTCACTCCGATTGTCGGAGAGGTATCTCTGGGCCCTCTCGGTAATGCACATCACTATAAGCCTTGCAAGCAATGTGACTAATGAGTTAGTTGCGGGATGTTGCATTACGGAACGAGTAAAGAGACTTTCCGGTAATGAGATTGAACTAAGTATGATGATACCGACGATCGAATCTCGGGCAAGTAACATACCGATGACAAAGGGAACAACGTATGTTGTTATGCGGTTTGATCGATAAAGATCTTCATAGAATATGTAGGAGCCAATATGAGCATCCAGGTTCCGCTATTGGTTATTGACCAGAGATGAGTCTCGGTCATGTCTACATAGTTCTCGAACCCGTAGGGTCCGCACGCTTAACGTTCGATGACGATCGATATTGCGAGTTTATATGTTTTGATGTACCGAAGATAGTTCGGAGTCCCGGATGAGATCATGGACACGATGAGGAGTCTCGAAATGGTCGAGACATAAAGATTGATATATTGGATGACTATATTCGGACACCAGAATGGTTCCGAGGTGTATCGAGTATTTACCAGAGTACCGGGGGTTACCGGAACCCCTCGGGGGGTTATTGGGCCTCATGGGCCTAGTAGTGGAAGAGAGGAGGAAGGCCAAGAGGTGGCGCACGCCTCCCCTAACCCAAACCGAATTGGACTAGGGGGAGGCCCCCCTTTCCTTCTCTCCTCCCTCTCCTTCCCCCTTTCTCCTAGTTGGATTAGGAAAGGGGGGCCGAATCCTACTTGGAGTAGGATTGCCCCCCTTGGCGCGCCTCCTCCCCTTGGCCGGCCTCATCCTCCCTCCCGCTTTATATACGTGGGAGGGGGCACCCCGAAGGCACACCAAAGTTTCTCTTAGCCGTGTGCGGTGCCCCCCTCCACAGAAACACACCTCGGTCATATCATTGCAGTGCTTAGGCGAAGCCCTGCGCCAGTAACTTCATCATCACCATCATCACACCGTCGTGCTGACGAAACTCTCCCTCGGCCTCAGCTGGATCAAGAGTACGAGGGACGTCATCAAGCTGTACGTGTGCAGATCACGGAGGTGCTGTGCGTTCGGTGCTTGATTGGTTGAATCACGAAGATGTTCGACTACATCAACCGCGTTACTTAATGCTTCCGCTTTCGGTCTACGAGAGTACGTGGACACACTCTTCCCACTCATTGCTATGCATTTCCTAGATAGATATTGCATGATCGTAGGATTTTTTTTGAAATAATGCATTCCCCAACAGTGGCATCCGAGCCAGGTCTATGCGTAGATGTTATATGCACGAGTAGAACACAAAGGAGTTTTGGGCGTGTGTATATACATATTGCTTGCCGTCACTAGTTGTTTCTTGATTCGGCGGTATTGTCGGATGAAGCGGCCCGGACCGACATTACATGACCGCGTTCATGAGACTGGTTCTAACGACGTGCTTTGCACACAGGTGGCTGGCGGGTGTCAGTTTCTCCAACTTTAGTTGAATCGGATTCAATGAACAGGGTTCTTTCTAAGGATCAAAAAGCAACCACTATACCGCGTTGTGGTTTTTGATGTGTAGGTAAGAACGGTTCTTGCTAAGCCCGTAGCAGCCACGTAAAACTTGCAACAACAAAGTAGAGGACGTCTAACTTGTTTTTGCAGGGCATGTCGTGATGTGATATGGTCAAGA
Organism: Triticum dicoccoides; assembly: GCF_002162155.2. Taxonomy (NCBI): domain Eukaryota; kingdom Viridiplantae; phylum Streptophyta; class Magnoliopsida; order Poales; family Poaceae; genus Triticum; species Triticum dicoccoides. The sequence continues at coordinate 520,401,866 of NC_041382.1, forward strand.
CGTGATTATATAAATTATTGTATGAGATGATCATGTTTTGTAACATAGTTATCGGCAACTGGCAGGAGCCATATGGTTGTCGCTTTATTGTATGAAATGCATTCGCCATGTAATTTCTTTACTTTATCACTAAGCGGTAGCAATAGTCGTAGAAGCAATAGTTGGCGAGACGACAATGATGCTTCGATGGAGATCAAGATGTCAAGCCGGTGACGATGGTGATCATGACTGTGCTTTGGAGATGGAGATCAAAGGCAGAAGATGATGATGGCCATATCATATCACTTATATTGATTGCATGTGATATTTATCCTTTATGCATCTTATTTTCCTTAGTATGGCAGTAGCATTATAAGATGATCTCTCACTAAATTTCAAGGTATAAGTGTTCTCCCTGAGTATGCACCGTTGCTACAGTTCGTCGTGCCGAGACACCTCGTGATGATCGGGTGTGATAAGCTCTACATTCACATACAACGGGTGCAAGCCAGTTTTGCACACGCAGAATACTCGGGTTAAACTTGACGAGCCTAGCATATGCAGATATGGCCTCAGAACACTGAGACCGAAAGGTCGAGCATGAATCATATAGTAGATATGATTGATAACCCACAAGTATAGGGATCGCAACAGTTTTCGAGGGTAGAGTATTCAACCCAAATTTATTGATTCGACACAAGGGGAGACAAACAATATTCTCAAGTATTAGCAGCTGAGTTGTCAATTCAACCACACCTGAAAGACTTAATATCTGCAACAAAGTATATAGTAGCAAAGTAATATGATAGTAGTGGTAACGGTGGCAAAAATAATGGTATTGGTTTTGTAGTGATTGTAACAGTGGCAACAGAAAAGTAACTAAGCAAAGATCAATATGTGAAAAGCTCGTAGGCAATGGATCAGTGATGGATAATTATGTCGGATGCGATTCCTCATGCAATAGTTATAACATAGGGTGACACAGAACTAGCTCCAGTTCATCAATGTAATGTAGGCATGTATTCCGAATATAGTCATACATGCTTATGGAAAAGAACTTGCATGACATCTTTTGTCCTACCCTCCCGTGGCAGCGGGGTCCTATTGGAAACTAAGGGATATTAGGGCCTCCTTTTAATAGAGTACCGGACCAAAGCATTAAGACTTAGTGGATACTTGAACTCCTCAAACTACGGTCATCACCGATAAGTATCCTGATTATTGTCACTTCGGGGTTAACGGATCATAACTCATAATAGGTGACTATAGACTTGCAAGATAGGATCAAGAACTCACATATATTCATGAAAACATAATAGGTTCAGATCTGAAATCATGGCACTCGGGCCCTAGTGACAAGCATTAAGCAGCAAAGTCATAGCAACATCAATCTCAGAACATAATGGATACTAGGGATCAAACCCTAACAAAACTAACGCGATTACATGATAAATTTCATCCAACCCATCACCGTCCAGCAAGCCTACAATGGAATTACTCACGCACGGCGATGAGCATCATGAAATTGGTGATGGAGGAATGTTGATGATGACGATGGCGACGGATTCCCCTCTCCGGAGCCCCGAACAGACTCTAGATCAGCCCTCCCAAGAGAGATTAGGGCTTGGCGGTGGCTCTGTATCGTAAAACGCGATGAATCCTCCTCTCTGATTTTTTTTCTCCCCGAACATGAATATATAGAGTTGGAGTTGAGGTCGGTGGAGCACCAGGGGGCCCACGAGGCAGGGGGTGCGCCCAGGGGGGGTAGGCGCACCTCCCACCCTCGTGGACAGGGTGTGGCCCCCCTGGCCTTGATTCTTTCGCCAGTATTTTTTATATATTTCAAAAATATTCTTCATTGATTTTCAGGTCATTCCAAGAACTTTTATTTCTGCACAAAAATAACACCATGGCAATTCTGCTGAAAACAACGTCAGTCCGGGTTAGTTCCATTCAAATCATGCAAGTTAGAGTCCAAAACAAGGGCAAACGTGTTTGGAAAAGTAGATACGTTGGAGACGTATCAATGATCAACATAGTGATGTTCACCATTGAAAACTACTCCATCTCATGTGATGATCGGACATGCTTTAGTTGATATGGATCACGTGATCACTTAGATGATTAGAGGGGTGTCTATCTAAGTGGGAGTTCATAAGTAATATGATTAATTGAACTTTAATTTATCATGAACTTAGTACATGATAGTATTTTGCATGTCTATGTTATTGTAGATAAATGGCCCGTGTTGTTGTTCCGTTGAATTTTAATGTGTTCCTAGAGAAAGCTAAGTTGAAAGATGATGGTAGCAACTACACGGACTGGGTCCGTAACTTGAGGATTATCCTCATTGCTGCACAGAAGAATTACATCCTGGAAGCACCGCTAGGTGCTAGGCCTGCTGCAGATGCTACTGATGACGTTAACAACGTCTGGCAGAGCAAAGCTGATGACTACTCGATAGTTTAGTGTGCCATGCTTTACGGCTTAGAACCGGGACTTCAACGATGTTTTGAGCGTCATGGAGCATATGAGATGTTCCAGGAGTTTAAGTTAATATTTCAAGCAAATGCCCGAATTGAGAGATATGAAGTCTCCAATAAGTTCTATAGCTGCAAGATGGAGGAGAATAGTTCTGTCAGTGAACATATACTCAGAATGTCTGGGTACCACAACCACTTGACTCAACTGGGAGTTAATCTTCCGGTTGATAGTGTCATTGACAGAGTTCTTCAATCACTTCCATCAAGCTACAAAAGCTTCATGATGAACTATAATATGCAAGGGATGGATAAGACAATTCCCGAGCTCTTCGCGATGCTAAAGGCTGCGGAGATAGAAATCAAGAAGGAACATCAAGTGTTGATGGTCAACAAGACCATCAGGAAGAAGACTAAAGGGAAGAAGGGGAACTTCAAGAAGAACGACAAACAAGTTGCTGCTCAAGTGAAGAAGCCCAAGTCTAGACCTAAGCCTGAGACTGAGTGCTTTTACTGCAAAGGGACTAGTCACTGGAAGCGGAACTGCCCCAAGTATTTGGCGGATAAGAAGGATGGCAAAGTGAAAGGTATATTTGATATACATGTTATTGATGTGTAGCTTACTAATGCTCGCAGTAGCACCTGGGTATTTGATATTGGTCCTGTTGCTAATATTTGCAAGTCGAAATAGGGGCTACGGATTAAGCGAAGATTGGCTAAGGACGAGGTGACGATGCACGTGGGAAATGGTTCCAAAGTCGATGTGATCACCGTCGGCACGCTACCTCTACATCTACCTTTGATTAGTTTTAGACCTGAATAATTGTTATTTGGTGCCAGCGTTAAGCATGAACATTATATCTGGATCTTGTTTGATGCGAGACGGTTATTCATTTAAATCAGAGAATAATGGTTGTTCTATTTATATGATTAATACCTTTTATGGTCATGCACCCTTGATGAGTGGTCTACTTTACTAAATCTTGATAGTAATCATACACATATTCATAGTATTGAAGCCAAAAGATATAAGTTTAATAATGATAGTGCAAGTTATTTGTGGCACTGTCGTTTAGGTCATATTGGTGTAAAGTGCATGAAGAAACTCTATGTTGATGGGCTTTTGGAATCACTTGATGCGTGCGAACCATGCCTCATGGGCAAGATGACTAAGACTCCGTTCTCCGGAACAATGGAACAAGCAACAGACTTATTGAAAATAATACATACTGATGTATGCGGTCCGATGAGTGTTGATGCTTGTGGCGGGTATCGTTATTTTCTGACCTTCACAGATGATTTGAGCAAAAATGGGTATGTCTACTTGATGAAACATAAGTCTGAAACATTTGAAAAGTTCAAAGAATTTCAGAGTGAAGTAGAAAATCATTGTAACAAGAAAATTAAGTTTCTACGATCTGATCATGTAGGTGAATATTTGAGTTATGAGTTTGGTGTTCATTTGAAACAATGCGGAATAGTTTCGCAACTCACGCCACCTGGAACACCACAGCGTAATGGTGTGTCCGAACGTCGTAACCGCACTTTATTAGATATGGTGCGATCTATGATGTCTTTTACTGATTTACCGCTATCATTTTGGGGTTATGATTTAGAGACGGCTGCATTCACGCTAAATAGGGCACCATCGAAATCCATTGAGACGACACCATATGAACTGTGGTTTGGCTAGAAAACCAAGTTGTCGTTTCTTAAAGTTTGGGGCTGCGATGCTTATGTGAAAAAGCTTCAACCTGATAAGCTCGAACCCAAATCGGAGAAATGTGTCTTCATAGGATACCCAAAGGAGACTGTTGGGTACACCTTCTATCACATATCCGAAGGCAATATATTCATTGCTAAGAATGGATCCTTTCTAGAGAAGGAGTTTCGCTTGAAAGAAGTGAGTGGGAGGAAAGTAGAACTTGATGAGGTAATTATACCTGCTCCCTTATTGGAAAGTAGTTCATCACAGAAATCAGTTCTAGTGATTCCTACACCAATTAGTGAGGAAGCTAATGATGATGATCATGAAACTTCAGATCAAGTTACTACCGAACCTCGTAGGTCAACCAGAGTAAGATCCGCACCAGAGTGGTACGGTAATCTTGTTCTGGAGGTCATGTTACTTGACCATGATGAACCTACGAACTACAAGGAAGACATGATGAGCCTAGATTCCACAAAATGGCTTGAGGCCATGAAATTTGAGATGGGATCCATGTATGAGAACAAAGTGTGGACTTTGGTTGACTTGCCCGATGATCAGCAAGCCATAGAGAATAAATGGATCTTCAAGAAGAAGACTGACGCTGACGGTAATGTTACTGTCTACAAAGGTCGACTTGTTGCAAAATGTTTTCGACAAGTTCAAGGAGTTGACTACGATGAGACCTTCTCACCTGTAGTGATGCTTAAGTACGTCCAAATCATGTTAGCAATTGACGCATTTTATGATTATGAAATTTGGCAAATGGATGTCAAAACTGCATTCCTTAATGGATATCTTAAAGAAGAGTTGTATATGATGCAACCAGAAGGTTTTGTCGATCCAAAGGGTGCTAACAAAGTGTGTAAGCTCCAGCGATCCATTTATGGACTAGTGCAAGCATCTCGGAGTTGGAATATACGCTTTGATAGTGTGATCAAAGCATATGGTTTTATATACACTTTTGGAGAAGCCTGTATTTACAAGAAAGTCAGTGGGAGCTCTGTAGCATTTTGATATTATATGTGGATTGTTGATTGGAATGATACTAAATTTTTGAATAGAATAAAAGGATACTTGAATAAGAATTTTTCAATGAAAGACCTCGGTGAAGCTACTTATATATTGGGCATCAAGATTGTCGGTGTCAAAACCGGCGGATCTCGAGTAGGGGGTCCCGAACTGTGTATCTAGGATCGATGGTAACAGGAGACGGGGGACACAATGTTTTACCCAGGTTCGGGCCCTCTCTATGGAGGTAATACCCTACGTACTGCTTGATTGATCTTGATGAATATGAGTATTACAAGAGTTGATCTACCACGAGATCGTAATGGCTAAACCGTAAGAGTCTAACCTGGCTATGATTATCAGGATTCTCCCTATCTACGGACCTAGCCCTCCGGTTTATATAGACACGGGAGGGATCTAGGGTTACACAAGGTCGGTTACAGAGAATGGAATCTTCATAGTTGGTCGCCAAGCTTGCCTTCCACGCCAAGGAGAGTCCTATCCGGGCACGAGTGGAGTCTTCGGTCTTTGTATCCTTACGGCCCATTAGTCCGGCCCAAATCCAATAGATCCGACACCCGAGGACCCCTTAGTCCAGGACTCCCTCAATAGCCCCTGAACCAGGCTTCAATGACGATGTGTCCGGCACGCAAATTGTCTTCGGCATTGCAAGGCGGGTTCTACTTTCTGAATACTTCCAGGATAGTCTTCAGATGAAACGAAGGTGTCCAGATCTGCAACACAAGTACCGCACACAATTGCAAGGAATATAGATTTCACGAGTCCCATCTGCTGACAACTTTTTGCAAGATGACATCACATCTGTTCGGTCACTATATCAAACCGTTTTTGTCCGCCGTTCCGCGTTTCGAGATGCGGTTTCCATTGGCATGTCTTGCCAAAGCAGAGATCATGTCCCCTTATTGTGGGATTTTCATCAATGCGGGCGTGGGTAACCCAACCATGCCGTTTACACAGCCCTTGGGAATAGGCGAGTGTTAGGGCGAGTGGGGAGGCGTTCGATATTCACTGCCTTTATAAGGGGATAAGGATTCCCACTTCTTCTCCCATGCCTTCTCTCTTCCTCTGCCCTTCCACTCTTGAGCTCCAGCACCCAAGTTCTCATCTTCTTCCCGCTCAAGCTAGCACTCAACCATGTCTGGATCCATAGGCCAAGGCAAGTGGATGGTCTCCTCCGTCAAGGAGAAGGACATTACTGAGCTTCGGGCAGCCGGGTACTTGGCGAAGGACATCGCCCACCGTCTTCCAGCCCAGGGGCAAGTTGTCCCCATGCCGAAGCCCAATGAGAGGGTGGTATTCATCCCTCATTTCCTCCGCGGGCTAGGGTTTCCACTCCACCCTTTCTTCCGCGGGCTGATGTACTATTACGGGATATACTTCCATGATCTATCCCCGAACTCTTTCCTCAACATCTCGGCATTCATCGTCGTGTGTGAGGCCTTCCTCCGCATCCAACCCCACTTCGGGCTGTGGCTCAAGGTCTTCAACGTGAAGCCGAAGGTGGTGGATGGCCAACATGCGAAGTGCGGAGGAGCCATGGTGATTAAGCTGACCAATGTCTCCTGGCCGAAAGGCACTTTCGTGGAGACTGTAAAGGAATGGCAGAAACAATGGTTCTACATCACAGAACCCCGCGACGCCACCTGGGCCGCAGCTGCCGAATTCAACTCCGGCGCTCCCACGTGACTCACCTCCTTGGTTGAGAAGAGTCTGAACTGGTGTTCGCCAGATGAGCTGATAGTGCTGCAGACGCGCGTTAGCATGGTAGACAAGGATGTCAAACTTCTCGATATAATCCAGGTGATGCTAGTTCACCGGATTCTTCCGTGCCAAAGCCGAAGCCTCCCTCTATGGGAGTTCAATCCGAAGAAGCACCATACCCTGAAGAGGCTCTTCGAAACCACTCACGAAGACGCCTGGAAGTTGCTCTTTGAGGGCAACGAGACACCGCAGGCCACAGATTCGGACCGTGGGCACGATATTAACCACCTCGCCAACAAGGTATGTTATTTTTAACGCATCCCCTACTTTCTTGTTTCAAGGGTGATATCTAAGCTTTTATTATCATTGCTTCTTCAGGACTGGATGGTGAGAGCGAAGCGGATCCAGTGTCCAGCTCCGCTGCCTGAAGAACCAGTCATCCCGCGTTTAGCGAAGATGCTGGTGCCGGTTCCCTATACGGCACCGATGAAGAAGGCCACGGGGAAGGCCAAGTGGGTCTGGAGTGGCCCTTGCCGCAAGGGCGCTTCGGACGCGACGTCCGAAGACAATACCCGCTCCTCCGTCGCCAAAGACGACGACGATGAGGAGGAGGAGAGAGATTCTCCCCCTGATGGGGGGAGAGAGAAGAGGGCGGCCTCCACAATTCTGGAGGCGGAGGCGCCCAAGAAGGGGAAAGGCCCGCTCGTGGGCGGCTCCGCATGGGATGTCGACAGCAGTCCGGAGTGATGTCCCCGCACTAAGCCTCGGGCTGCATCGTAAGTGCTAAGACTCATACATGCACATAATTCTAACCTCTACTCTTTGTTGTATTGACATGATTAATTACGCTATTGCAGTCCGGCTCACGACAGCTCCCAGCGATCCTCATCAAGAGTCTCGTTGGACTCAACGGAGATGGCCAGTGAGACACCATCGGCCTCTTACTCTCCCAAGGCCAAGGGAGACGTCGAGGTGTTGTCTCGAAGGACCTTCCCAGGCCAGTGAGAGGTTCGGGAGGTCGTCAAGGCGGCACCAGAGGGCGATACCTCGGCCGCCAGACACATGAGGGAGCAAGCCCCCATGGAGACTGACGATGGGGGCCGTGCTCCATTCGGCCCCCATATGAGCACGGATCCGGACATCCATACGGCCCTGGAGTCCTACAAGCAGCTTCCTTCAAGAGAAGGACGCGTGCCTGCCCCGCCGATGACCTCTGTCCAACCAGAGACGCCAGACAATCTATTGGAAGCGCTATGAGGTGCTTCCATTGTGGAAGAACACCGTATCCTTATGGGTTCGCTGATTGAGAAGGTTCAGTCCGTTAAAAGCAGACTAATCGAAGCCTGCAGTAGCCTGCTAACAGGTTTTGAGGTAAGCGGCGTTTAACCGAGAAAATCCCCACATAGACAGTAGCCCCTGAGACACTGTCCGGTGTTCGGAAAGAAAAGCCGGACAAAGGGTCAATTAAATTTCACAGGAAACTAACCAAACTGTATCTGATGTGAATAAGCAGGCGTCGCTGCTGGCCGTGACTTCTCACATTGCCGAAGTCTCTGGACTAAAGCAGAAACTGGAGCAGGACGAAGAATAGCTTGGCCAGGCGAGGAAGCAGCTGGAAGACCAGCAAGGTATGCAATGGCTCGCTATATATTCAGAAAGATTAAATGATGTATACTGACCGTAGTGTCATTATATGTGTAGGGCGATGACTGAGGTCGAGGCCCTGAAAAAGGCCCTGGACGAAGCCGAGGAGAAAGCTGTCAAGGAGCAGCCGCTCGCAAGAAGCTGAAGGCCCATGTGAACGAGGTCCAGCAAGAGCTCCAGGACGCAGTGAGGATGTACGAAACCCTAGAGAGCGATGTTTCGGCTCGAGAGACCGAACTCTCCAAGGCTCGTCAAAGCGCGGAAGCGGGCCGGGTTGAAGCCTAGGGTGCCCTCCAGGAGATCCAGGAGGCTAGGAAGATCGCGGCGGGTAAGTGCAACCTCTTGAGCACTGCGTTGGTTTTCCCTTGAAGAGGAAAGGGTGATGCAGCAAAGTAGCATAAGTATTTCCCTCAGTTTTTGAGAACCAAGGTATCAATCCAGTAGGAGGCCACGCACGAGTCCCTCGCACCTACACAAACAAATAATATCCTCGCAACCAACGCAATAAAGGGGTTGTCAATCCCTTCACGGTCACTTACGAAAGTGAGATCTGATAGATATGATAAGACAATATTTTTGGTATTTTTATGATAAAGATGCAAAGTAAAGAAAGCAAAATAAATGTAAAAGGAAATAGCTTGTTGACGGAAGATTAATATGATGGAAAATAGACCCGGGGGCCATAGGTTTCACTAGTGGCTTCTCTCGAGAGCATAAGTATTACGGTGGGTAAACAAATTACTGTTGAGAAATTGACATAATTGAGCATAGTTATGAGAACATCTAGGTATGATCATGTATATAGGCATCATGTCCGAGACAAGTAGACCGACTCCTGCCTGCATCTACTACTATTACTCCACACATCGACCGCTATCCAACATGCATCTAGAGTATTAAGTTCAAAAGAACAGAGTAACGCTTTAAGCAAGATGACATGATGTAGAGGGATAAACTCATGCAATATGAAATAAACCCCATCTTGTTATCCTCGATGGAAACAATACAATACGTGCCTTGCTGGCCCTACTGTCACTAGGAAAGGACACCGCAAGATTGAACCCAAAGCTAAGCACTTCTCCCATTGCAAGAAAGATCAATCTAGTAGGCCAAACCAAACTGATAATTCGAAGAGACTTGCAAAGATAACCAATCATACATAAACGAATTCAAAGAAGATTCAAATACTGTTCATAGATAAACTTGATCATAAACCCACAATTCATCGGTCTCAACAAACACACCGCAAAAGAAGATTACATCGAATAGATCTCCACAAGAGAGGGGGAGAACTTTGTATTGAGATCCAAAAAGAGAGAATAAGCCATCTAGCTAATAACTATGGACCCGAAGGTCTGAAGTAAACTACTCACACTTCATCGGAGAGGCTATGGTGTTGATGTAGAAGCCCTCCATGATCGATGCCCCCTCCGGCGGAGCTCCGTAAAAGGCCCCAAGATGGGATATCGCGGGTACAGAAAGTTACGACAGTGGAATTAGGGTTTTGGCTCCGTATCTGGTAGTTTGGGGGTACGTAGGTATATATAGGAGGAAGAAGTACGTCGGTGGAGCAACATGGGCCCCACGAGGGTGGAGGGTGCGCCTGGGGGTAGGCGTGCCCCCCTCCCTCGTGCCCTCCTGGTTGCTTTCTTGACGTAGGGTCCAAGTCCTCTAAATCATGTTCGTTCCAAAAATCACGTTCCCGAAGGTTTCATTCCGTTTGATATTCTTTTTCTGCGAAACTCTGAAATAGGCAAAAAACAGCAATTCTGGGCCGGGCCTCCGATTAATAGGTTAGTCCCAGAAATAATATAAAAGTATATAATAAATCTCTATAATGTCCAAAACAGGATATAATATAGCATGGACAATAAAAAATTATAGATACGTTGGAGATGTATCAAGCATCCCCAAGCTTAATTCTTGCTCGTCCTCGAGTAGGTAAATGATAAAAACAGAATTTTTGATGTGGTATGCTACTTAGCATAATATCAATGTAATTCTCTTAATTGTGGTATGAATATTCAAATCCGAAAGATTCAAGACAAAAGTTCAATATTGACATAGAAATAATAATACTTCAAGCATACTAACTAAGCAATTATGTCTCTTCAAAATAACATGGTCAAAGAAAGTTATCCCTACAAAATCATATAGTATGGCTATGCTCCATCTTCACCACACAAAGTATTTAAATCATGCACAACCCCGATGACAAGCCAAGCAATTGTTACATACTTTTGGTGTTCTCAAACTTTTTCAATCTTCACGCAATACATGAGCGTGAGCCATGAACATAGCACTATATGTGGAATAGAATGGTGGTTGTGGAGAAAACAAAAAGGGAGAAGATAGTCTCACATCAACTAGGCGTATCAACGGGCTATGGAGATGACCATTAATAGATATCAATGTGAGTGAGTAGAGATTGTTGTAACATCCCCAGCATCACACTACAGTAATCCCTTACGATCAGTGCCAAGTCATCTTGATTTACAAAGCTTAATCATGTTGGGATAATATCTCAACTGAAGTCCCTTCTCTGACTTCTATTCAAATTCAAAGTGAAATTTGAAGTTGCACAAAACTTGCTAGAAAAATGATCATCATTTAGCCAAAATTCCATAACATTTAATTGTTAAGGAAAACAACATCACCATTGAGCTAAGATGGACAGTAGCAATTATTTCATTGCAACTTCAGCATTTTTGAATGTCATTTTAATTGTCAAAAATGTAAATGACATCCCCTGGCCTCCAAACTTTTTGTGGAGCTGTCCAACAAAAAATCCTTGGATTTTATGGGCCCAGTTCCATAATTTATTTATGATATTTGGCTGCCCAATTAACTTTCTTTCTTTCTCTGTTTATTAAAAAAAGGAAAACAGAAAAGAGAAAAGGCCTAAGTGCACGGTGCACTTAGTCCTGCTCACTACAGGATCCGGCCCAGCCCATCACCGGCGCCTTCTCCTTCCATGTTCATACCAGGCGCGGTGGACCTTTTCCCTGTGAATGCTAGGGTTTATTTTCTCCCGACGGCGACTTTTTCGCCACCGTTGAGGCCTTCACCTTCCCTCCTCCAATCGCCCCAAGCTTTCGATTCGGGCCGACGACGGGGTGATCCTGGCATCACTACCCGGCTTTGATTGATCCCCTGGTGGCGCAAGGAGAGTTTGGTCTAGATTCAAAAGTCCGATCGTGTTTACCTCGGACTAGGGTTCTGGTTTTTGCAGAGATGGGATCGACGGGAGCGTCTGGCTCGTCATCCGCGTCTGAGGTAGAGAAGATGATGGCTGAGTTGGGTCTCCGTGAGGAGGACCTCGACGATGTCGTCTTCAATGAGAAGGAAGCGCCAGCCGAGGCAACTAGGTGGACAGCGGTGGCTAGGGTTCATATCGATAAGCCTTACAGCCAATACTGGTTCTTCAAGAACATGAGGGCGGCCTGGGATCTGGCTCACGAAGTCAAGTTTCGTCCCCTCGAGGATAACCTCTATACCCTGCGTTTCCAATGCCTTGGTGATTGGGAACGGGTGATGCAGGAAGGGCCATGGAACTTCAGAGGTCATGCGGTCATCATTACCCCACATGATGGAATCACGAAGCCAACCGAGGTCAACCTTGACAGTCTCAATATCTGGATTCAGATCCATGATGTGCCTGATCTCTACGCACATCTTGTTCAGCCCCTAGCGGCAAGAGTTGGTGAAGTCCTGTTCACGGAAACCATGACACAAGACTTTGCCGGGAATTTTTATCGGGTCTGGGTCAAGATCAACGTCCACAAGCCTCTAAAAAATGCGGTCACCATGGTCCGTGATGGAAAGCGACAAATTTATCGTGTGAAGTATGAACGCCTGCCGGACTGGTGTGCGGTATGTGGGCACCTTGGACATGTCTACAAGGAGGATGGCAATGGAATCCATCCCCCCTGTGCGCTGCACTTTAAAGATCTCAGAGCGGACTGGAATATGCGTGTTGGTGCAGGTCCAGGGGCTGGCCATGGACGAGGACGCCGTGGCAGTCGTCGTGGTGGGCGCTCATTTGGACGGGGTGCTGAGCAAGGCAACACGGGTGCAGTAGACCCAGAGCTGCCAGGAGAAAATGATCCTGATGCGGTCATGGCGGAGGTGGAAGATAACAGGAAGCGTTTGGCTGGATCGGAAGGAGCCAAGTTTGCTCCCCCCTTGCAACATCAAGTGCATTAGCCTTACCTCCTCCAGTAGTGCCTGCAAGTCCATCCTCAAAGCAGGACCCAAAGAGAACCCGGGTTAGCTTTGACATGAATGGCCTGAAGAAGAACGCTTCTCAAGAGAAACCACAAGATGCAAAATCGGCGACCTCCCATGTGGAGGATCGCCGGGCACAATGAGTATCATATGTTGGAATTGTCGTGGTGCGGGCAAAGCTGCGACAATTCGAGAGCTTCGCGACCTAGCGAAGCAATTTGCCCCGACAGTGCTATGTATCATAGAAACACAAGTATCTAAGGCACGTGTCGAAAATCTTGCTGCTACTTTAGGTTTTAATCATTCGTATGCTGTTGGTAGTCCAGGCCGCAGTGGCAGAAATGGATTGTTCTGGAATGATGGAATTAATCTTGATGTTTTTGGTTACTCTGAGTACCATGTTGATGCAACAGTTTCTAGCTCAGACTAGAGCGAATGGAGGCTTACGTGTGTGTATGGTGAAGCACAAGTTGGGGAGAGATACAGAACGTGGGATTTGCTTAAGTCGCTCGTGTCAGTAAATGATCTACCGTGGTTATGTATTGGTGATTTTAATGAAGTCCTTCCCCCACACGAGCATGTAGGTACGGGGCAGCGAAGGCATACACAAATACAAGCTTTCAGGGAAGCCCTGGATGTATGTGCTCTGGCTGATATCGGTTATCAAGGCAAACCATGGACCTTTGAGAAGAAAATTACAGGAGGCGGGTATTGCAGGGTACGCCTTGACCGAGCTGTATCTAATATGGATTGGTCTTCTAGGTTCCCGCATGCTAATCTTACTCACGAAACGACAGCTTCTTCGGACCATTGTCCGATCAGAGTGCAATTGGAACCTGCTAACCCTGTCCAACTTCAGACAAAATTATTCAGATACGAGGTGTATTGGGAAAGAAATGAGGATTTTGGCTCGTCTCTCGAAGCGATGTGGACGGGGTCACCAGATGGACAAACAGTAACGCAGATGAGTAAAAAACTGGGGGACTTGTCGGCCTCGTTGAGGCAATGGAGTGCAGATACGATCGGACAAGTGGGTAAGGAAATCAAAAAGCTGAAAAGGGAGCTGGCCATTTTGCAGAACGACCCCCAGAGGATCTCACCATCACATGCAGAGACGAAAATTGCGGATAAGCTGGTGGAGCTCTACCACATGGAGGAGATTAAACAGAGAAAGAGATCGCGTGTGGATTGGCTTACGGTGGGGGACAAAAATACCAAGTTCTTCCAACGGCGAGCTAGCCTTCGTCGATGAAAGAACACCATAAAAAATCTAGAGAGGTTGGATGGAACGACTACGAACGATCCCGTAGAGATGGCATCACTTACAAATGAGTTCTACAAAAACCTGTTTGCTTCAGAAGGCACGACGGGGATGGATACTGTGCTGAATGTAGTCCCAGTGAAGGTTACAAATGCGATGAACATGCTCCTGACCGCGCCCTACACCGGTGATCAGGTGAAAAAGGCCCTTTTCCAAATGTACCCAACCAAGGCCCCGGGGCCGGATGGATACCCGGCCCATTTTTTTCAGAGGCACTGGGAACTATGTGGAGTGGAGGTAACGAATGTGGTCTTGCGCATCCTACGAGGAGAAGAAAGCCCGGAGGTAATCAACGAAACGATTCTAGTTTTAATACTGAAGGTGAAGGAACCTACTTATTTATCTCAGTTCAGGCCAATTAGTCTTTGCAACGTCTTATACAAGATTGCTTCAAAAGTGTTGTCTAACAGATTAAAACAGATCTTACCTGATATAATCTCAGAGGAGCAGTCGGCTTTCGTTCCTGGACGGCTGATTACAGATAATATTATAACAGCCTATGAGTGTTTACACTTCATGAAGCGAAACAAAGCCAAAAAGAACAGATATTGTGTAGTTAAGTTGGACATGATGAAAGCATATAACCGCGTCGAGTGGAACTATCTTCAAGCTATTATGACCAAGTTGGGATTTGCCCCTTCATGGGTGGCTACAATCATGCGCATGGTAACCTCGGTAAAATTTTTAGTTCTTTTCAATGGTAGTAAGCTAGAGGAATTTCTCCCTTCAAGGGGAATCCGACAGGGAGACCCAATTTCTCCATACCTGTTTTTGCTGGCAGCGGAGGGCCTTTCGTGCCTTTTAAAAACCCAAGATGAATCATCGAGCCTCAATGGAATCCGAGTTGCTCCGTCGGCGCCACCAGTGAGCCACTTGCTTTTTGCAGATGATAGCCTGCTGTTTGTCAAAGCCAGTTCTTATGGAGCAAACCAGTTGTCTTCCTTGATGGAAAATTATTGTAATGCCTCTAGACAAAGGATCAATCTATCAAAATCCTCGATGTTCTTCAGCAAGGGCTGCCCCTCCCTTCTCAAAACCGAGGTAAAGAACGCACTTAATATTACAAACGAGTCACTTTCAAATAGATATCTGGGAATGCCGACAGATGTGGGTAGTTGCAAGAATGGAGCTTTCAAGTTCTTAAAGGATAGAGTCTGGAATAAGGTTAAGGGATGGATGGAAAAACTCTTATCTGCAGGTGGCAAAGAGGTTTTGATAAAATCAGTGGCTCAGGCCGTCCCAGTTTACTCCATGTCGTGCTTTAAACTGCCGCGTGGTCTCTGTGAGCATATTAACTCTCTGATCAGAAAGTTTTGGTGGGGGTGCAAAGAAGGGAAAAGGAAGCCAAATTGGGTCTCATGGAGCACAATGACCAGACCAAAATATTCTGGAGGTCTTGGATTTCAGGATATCGAGCTTTTTAACCTAGCTCTCCTGGCAAGACAAGCATGGAGAATCTTAACGGACCTAGACTCACTTAGCGCACGAGTTCTGAGGGCCAAATACCACCCAGGAGTTGATATCTTGAATGCAGAGATTGGGTCGGCTCCTTCTCAAATTTGGCGGGCTATAATCGAGGGTCGCGATTTTCTTAAGCAGGGCATCATAAAACGCATTGGTGATGGACTCACGACACACATATGGGATCAGAACTGGATCCCGAGACCAGCAAATATGCGACCTATTGCTAGTCTGACTGCTAATCCACCTCAATGGGTTAGTGATCTTATCCTGCCTAGCGCAGAATGGGACCGAGCTGCAGTTTTGCAGATCTTCTTGCCCACCGATGCACAAGAAATTATGTCGATACCTTTGTGTACGAGGCATATAGAGGATTTTTGGTCATGGGTACATGAGAAGAACGGCGCATTCATAGTCCGTTCAGCTTACCGTATGCTTGTTGAAACAAAGATGAGGAGAGAAGCCTGGCTTGAGGGGAAAGGCCACTCGTCAGATACTGCTAGAGAAACCAAGTCCTGGGAGAGACTGTGGAAAGTGGATGTACCATTAAAAGTTAGAATCTTCCTATGGCGGCTAGCACAACAGTCGGTCCCCACAGCTGATGTCCTTCACCATCGGAACATGTCAACCACTACAAGATGTGGTTTGTGCGGCTCTGAAGACTCATGGCAACACTCTTTGCTCCATTGCACAGTTGCTCGATGTGTATGGGCGTTGCAAGATCATGACTTGGTTGAAGCTATAAACAGCACCCATGAGCCGGATGCAAGACGTTGGTTGTTCTCCCTTTTGGACACACTGTCTTCTGTTGAATTCACCCAAGTAGCAGTTACCATGTGGGCTCTCTGGTATGCTCGTCGGCAGGCACTCCATGAAAACATCTTCCAAAGTCCTCTGAGAACGCATAACTTCATCATGGGATACATCAGAGAGTTGGAGGACTGCAAACCGAAGAAGAGTGATCCGCATTCAGCTCCAAATGTTGTACAACCAAGGCAGAGGTGGATCTCTCCACCATCGGGGTTCGCGAAGATAAGAGTTGATGGAGCGGTCTCGAGAGACAACCTGCATGGCTCGTTCAGCGCAATCTACAGAGACTCCTATGGACAGTTTTTGGGTGCATCAGCAATCAAAATACAGGGGGTCACGGAGCCCGCAACTCTCGAAGCACTAGCTTGCCGGGAGGCGCTAGCACTAGCTTCAGACTTGGCCCTGTCCGATTTCATTGTGGCTACTGACTGCCAGGGAGTAGCAGACGACATCAAGAATGGTACGGGAGGGACGTATGCTAGCATCGTCAAAGAGATTAGTGAAATGTCAAGAGACTTTCATCAATGTACCTTCATCTTCGAAGGTAGATCCACCAATATTGAGGCGCATAGTCTCGCTAAGCACGCTTTCGGTCTGGATCTTGGGCGCCATTTGTGGCTTATAAACCCATCAGACATTCATTGTATCCCTATGAACTTATTTGAATAATAAAGTGTGTTTAGACTCAAAAAAAAACCAGGCGCGGTGGACGCCTGTGCGCCGTCCGTGGCCGCGGGTAGCCACAGGCCGGCCATCCGCCGCCGTCTCGCGCAGATAAGGTCGCCGGTGAAGCCCCTGCCAAACCCTAGCCCCCTCACTCGTTCGCACGCGCCTCGCCTCTCTCTTTTCCCCATCTCGCCCGAGAGCTCGTTGTCGTCCTTCGTCGATTCCGCGCCCTCTGTCACCGCCTTGCCTTGCTGAGATGTCGTGAGGCTCCGCAATCGTCTCCTTCGTCGACTGCGCCCAGCCGTTCAAGCCGGGAGCCACCGAGTCGAGCCCGGCGACCTCTTCTTCCCCTATGGCCATCTTTGACTCCGGCGATGGTTTCGGCGACGACAAGCCTCCCCGAGCCCATTTGAGCACACCTACAGGGCCCGGTGAGCAGTCCCCGTCCTTTCCCCTCTCTCCCCGCCTCGGACTGCCGCTGTAGTCGTCGCCCCTTCCTCCCAGGAGCACGCCAGAGCTCGCCGGAACTTGGCCGTGCCTGCGGGCCGCCGCTGCTGCTAGTGATGTGGCTTGCTGCTGCTGCTGCAGCCCACGCACGACCAAAGCCACCCGCACGCACGCCCCGTGTGCCGCCCGATGCGTCCCCTAGCCGCGTCCGGCTGCGACCGACCACGCCACGTGCCTTGGCCCCTGCCTGCGCCGCCTTGCCATGCGCCAGCCCCGCGCCTAGCCCGCGCGCCCGCTTGCTGCTGGCGCTGCTCGTCCCCGCTGTGCCCTGCAAATGCTCGCCTCCTGCACCCGTCGCTCGCTGTTGCCCTGCAATGCCGCTGCTGCCTCTTGCTGCACCACCTTCGCCCGCGCCTGCCCCGCCCTGGCGCCGGCCGACGCCCGCCACTGCCCTCTGGCCTGGCCGCCGGCGCTACGAGCGCACGAGCCCAGCCGCCCCCTGCCTCGGTTAATCAGGGGATAAACCCCCCCATTTAATCCCCTAACCCCCCACTGACAACCAGGCCCCAGGCCACTAACTAAAACCTATTAGTTTTAATAAGAAAATGTATTTAGGCCATGGGTCGCTGACACGCGGGTCCCACCGGACCAGCTGACTGGTCAACCATGGACTAGTCAAGTGCTGAGTCAGCAGTTGACTGGACCCACTGGTCAGTCACTCTGGTGCGTCTCTGGTGCACTGCACTGGGTGCACCTAGCCTTTTCACTCTTTTTTTAATTAGATTATATTCCAGAAAATGTTTAATTCTTATAAAATTAATAGAAAATAAACCGTAACTCAGATGAAAATGTTTTCTACATGAAAGTTGCTCAGAAAAATCCAACGAATCCGAATATGCAGTCCGTTCATCTGTCACATGCCCCTGGCATGTTTAACTTAGAACATTCCCCCTCCGGTCATCTGTTTGACACAGGTCCGAAACCGGGAAAACATTCCCAGATGTTATCCCCTCCGCCGGTAACGTGTAGCACCGCGTTAGAACACATCTAGCTCTGCCTGTTCTCCTGTTTATGCACTTGCTTGCTATATATTTACTATTTCTTCCCCCTCTTCTCTCTGGTAGACCCCGAGACCGATGCTGCCCCTGTGATCAACTACGTCGATACCGACCCCTCCTTGCCAGAGCAACCAGGCAAGCCCCCCCTTTGATCATCCCGATATCGCCTATTCCATTCTCTCATGCTTGCATTAGATTTTGCTACTGTTATTGTTTGCTCCTATTCTAATGCATAGCCTGCTTTTGTAACCTGCTTATTGTTACCTTACCTGCTTATCCTAAACTTCTTAGTATAGGTTGGTTAGTGATCCATCAGTGACCCCCACCTTGTCCTTGTTGCCCCTGCTTCATCATTGAAGACCCGATCAACGGGATCGAAGACCAGGCCCCGGCACTGCACATCACTTTCCCCTTAGTTGCTCGACACTACTAGGTTACTATCGAGTGCCGAGGGTGAGACCTCTACAACACTTCTAATGTTAACCCTGTAGTGTAGCTATTCGGTTGTGGTCATCGAGGGTGCTTCTGCCTTAACCACTTCCGATACGACTCTGTCGTGCAACCCCTCAAGTGTGAACCTCGGGGGTGGTTCCTCTTACGTTCACCTTGATGATTACATCGAGTGGAATTCACCGGGGGTGATTCCTCGGGTTTTCCCTTTGATGTTTGGACACACGGTTACTATGGTTACTATGACTTTTCACTGAACCCTGTTACTAAAGACGGGTCGGCCCTGAGGGGTACCCGCGCAAGCATATTTGCGAGTGATGTGGAGTCAGGTTGACTTGGAGGGTGCCCGCGAGATAATTACGAGGCGTGGCCGGGCATTCCTAGCCCTTGCCGCAAGACCTTGAGATGGGGCAACGGGGTCACATCTTTCGTGAGTCTCTGCTTGTTACCGCGCGTTCCTAATCCACTACGATTTGGATATTTGATCCGAGGGGCCTCTGGCCTGATAGCACTAACCATCATGTGGGCATAGTATGGGCGTTCTGCGTCGTATGCATCAGCTGAAGCTTAATAGACGTCAGCGACTGAGCGGCGCGCGCCGGGTTGGACTGCGTAAGCACCTGCCTTGTTGAAGGAGGTAGCTAGGTCTGCTCACCGGCCGCCCACGCAACGTGCAGGAGTTCCTGGGGAGATGGCCCATGACCCCTGGGGGCATAGGTTTAGTCCGGCATGTTGACCTCTCTATTAAGCCTAGGTCAGGTTGCGGCGTATTGTTTGGCCGAGGCCGGGCATGACCCAGGAAAGTGTGTTCGACAGGAGTTAATCGAGTGTGGTGGGTAAGTTGGTGCACCCCTGCAGGGAAGAAAACATCTACCGATAGCCTGACCTACGGTAACGGACACTTGGAGTTGTATCCCGATCGATACAACTAGAATTGGATGGTGATGAGAATTGGATTGTGATGATAACCGGATAGTATGGCTCTGGGATTGCTTTCTCGCAGGGAGTCAAGAAAGGATCTCTGGCCGAGGTTGATAACACTACTACTACTTTACTTTATGCTACTCTACTCCCTCCTATTGTTGCAAGATGGTGGTTTCCAGAAGATGCTAGTCTTCGATAGGATTAGGTTCTCCCCTCTATTCTGGCATTTCTGCAGCCCAGTCCACATATACCGCCTTCCTTTGATAATGTTGCATATGTAGTGTAGATCATTGCTTGTGAGTACTTTGGATGAGTACTCACGGTTTCTTTGCTTTCCCTTTTCCCCCTTTCTTCTTCTTATCGGTTGATGCAACCAGATGTCGGAGCCCAGGAGCCAGACGACACCACTGAAGACTACTGCTACCCCGAGGGTGTCTACTACTACGTGACGACCGCTGATGACTTGGAGTAGTTAGGAGGCTCCCAGGCAGGAGGCCTTTCCTTTTCAATCGTTGTTGCTTTTGTGCTAGCCTTCTTAAGGCAAACTTGTCTAACTCATGTCTGTACTCAGATATTGTTGCTTCCGCTGATTCTTGTGTATTCGAGCTTATGTATTCGAGCCCTCGAGGCCCCTGGCTTGTAATATCAAGCTTGTATTATTTTATTTTGTGTCTAGTGTTGTGTTGCGATATCTTCCCGTGAGTCCTTGATCTTGATCGTACACATTTGCGTGTATGATTAGTGTACGATTGAATCGAGGGCGTCACAATGGTCATGCAACGGATGCACTAGAGCTATAAGTATATGAAAGCTCAACAAAAAGAACTAAGAGGGTGTGCATCCAACTCGCTTGCTCACGAAGACCTAGGGCATTTTGAGGAAGCCCATTATTGGAATATACAAGCCAAGTTCTATAGTGAAAAGTTCCCACTAGTATATGAAAGTGATAACATAGGAGACTCTCTATGATGAAGATCATGGTGCTACTTTGAAGCACAAGTGTGGAAAAAGGATAGTAGTATTGTCCCTTTATATATATATATATATATTTGGGCCTTCCTTTTTTTATTTGGCCTTTCTCTTTTTTTGGGACAATACTCTATGAATGATGATCATCACACTTCTATTTATTTATAAATCAATGATTACAACTCGATACTAGAACAAAGTATGACTCTATATGAATGCCTTCGGTGGTATATCGGGATAGCAATGATGCATGAATGACTTGTACGAAAGAATTATGAACGGTGGCTTTGCCACAACTAAAATGTCAACTACATGATCATGCAAAGCAATATGACAATGATGGAGCGTGTCATAGTAAACGGAATGGTGGAAAGTTGCATGGCAATATATCTCGGAATGGCTATGGAAATGCCATGATAGGTAGGTATGGTGGCTGTTTTGAGGAAGGTATATGGTGGGTGTATGATACTGGCGAAAGGTGTGTGGTATTAGAGAGGCTAGCAATGGTGGAAGGGTGAGAGTGCGTATAATCCATGGACTCAACATTAGTCATAAAGAACTCACATACTTATTGCAAAAATCTATTAGTTATCGAAGCAAAGTACTACGCGCATGCTCCTAGGGGGATAGATTGGTAGAAAAAGACCATCGCTCGTCCCCGACCGCCACTCATAAGGAAGACAATCAATAAATAATTCATGCTCCAACTTCTTCACATAATGGTTCATCATACGTGCATGCTACGGGAATCACAAACTTCAACACAAGCATTTCTCAGATTCACAACTACTCAACTAGCACGACTCTAATATCACCATCTCCATATCTCAAAACAATTATCAAGTATCAAACTTCTCATAGTATTCGACACACTCATAAGAAAAAAGAATAATCTGGAACGCCTAACATAATTAAAGCAAATTACCATGCTGTTTTGTAGGACTCTCAAAATAATCTAAGTGAAGCATGAGAGAACAATAGTTTCTATAAAACAAATCCACCACCGTGCCCTAAAAGATATAAGTGAAGAACTAGAGCAAAAACTATATAACTCAAAAGATATAAGTGAAGCACATAGAGTATTCTAACAATTCCCGAATCATGTGTGTCTCTCTCAAAAGGTGTGTACAGCAAGGATGATTGTGGAAAACTAACAAATAAAGACTCAAATAATACAAGATGCTCCAAGCAAAACACATATCATGTGGTAAATAAAAATATAGCTCCAAGTAAAGTTACCGATGGAAGTAGACAAAAGAGGGGATGCCTTCCGGGGCATCCCCAAGCTTGGGCTCTTGCCACTCCTTGTTCCATAATCCATCAAATCTTTCACCCAAAACTTGAAAACTTCACAACACAAAACTTAAAGTAGAAAATCTCGTGAGCTCCGTTAGCGAAAGAAAACAAAACACCACTTCAAGGTACTGTAATGAACTCATCCTTTATTTATATTGGTGTTAAACCTAATGTATTCTGACTTCTCTATGGTTTATAAACTATTTTACTAGCCATAGATTCATCAAAATAAGCAAACAACACATGAAAAATAGAATCTGTCAAAAGCAGAACAGTCTGTAGTAATCTGTAGCTAACGCAAGTTCCGGAACCCCAAAAATTCTAAAAGAAATTATTATGCTCAAATTGTAAGACCATAAAACTCTTGACGTTGCTTTCGATCTCTTCTAACCTTTTAAGGTGATGATCACCAAATCTAGGTAGAGCCATCGTGACAAGCAAGCAATCTAACACACAAGCAAACAAGAGACGGGCAAAAAGAGGCAAAAAGAGAAAGAGAAGGAGGACGGAGAGAGAGGGCGAATAAAATGGCAAGGGTGAAGTGGGGGAGAGGAAAACGAGAGGCAAATGGCAAATAATGTAATGCGGGAGATAAGGGTTTGTGATGGGTACTTGGTATGTTGACTTTTGCGTAGACTCCCCGGCAACGGCGCCAGAAATCCTTCTTGCTACCTCTTGAGCACTGTGTTGGTTTTCCCTTGAAGAGGAAAGGGTGATGCAGCAAAGTAGCGTAAGTATTTCCCTCAGTTTTTGAGAACCAAGGTATCAATCCAGTAGGAGGCCACGCACGAGTCCCTCGCACCTACACAAACAAATAAAATCCTCGCAACCAACGCAATAAAGGGGTTGTCAATCCCTTCACGGTCACTTATGAAAGTGAGATCTGATAGATATGATAAGATAATATTTTTGGTATTTTTATGATAAAGATGCAAAGTAAAGAAAGCAAAATAAACAGAAAAGGAAATAGCTTGTTGACGGAAGATTAATATGATGGAAAATAGACCCGGGGCCATAGGTTTCACTAGTGGCTTCTCTCAAGAGCATAAGTATTACGGTGGGTAAACAAATTACTGTTGAGGAATTGACAGAATTGAGCATAGTTATGAGAATATCTAGGTATGATCATGTATATAGGCATCACGTCCGAGACAAGTAGACCGACTCCTGCTTGCATCTACTACTATTACTCCACACATCGACCGCTATCCAGCAAGCATCTAGAGTATTAAGTTCAAAAGAACAGAGTAACGCTTTAAGCAAGATGACATGATGTAGAGGGATAAACTCATGCAATATGAAATAAACCCCATCTTGTTATCCTCTATGGCAACAATACAATACGTGCCTTGCTGGCCCTACTGTCACTAGGAAAGGACACCGCAAGATTGAACCCAAAGCTAAGCACTTCTCCCATTGCAAGAAAGATCAATCTAGTAGGCCAAACCAAACTGATAATTCAAAGAGACTTGCAAAGATAACCAATCATACATAAAAGAATTCAGAGAAGATTCAAATATTGTCCATAGATAAACTTGATCATAAACCTACAATTCATCGGTCTCAACAAACACACCGCAAAAGAAGATTACATCGAATAGATCTCCACAAGAGAGGGGCAGAACTTTGTATTGAGATCCAAAAAGAGAGAAGAAGCCATCTAGCTAATAACTATGGACCCGAAGGTCTGAAGTAAACTACTCACACTTCATCGGAGAGGCTATGGTGTTGATGTTGAAGCCCTCCGTGATCGATGCCCCCTCCGGCGGAGCTCCGGAAAAGGCCCCAAGATGGGATCTCACGGGTACAGAAAGTTACGGCGGTGGAATTAGGGTTTTGGCTCCGTATCTGGTAGTTCGGGGGTACATAGGTATATATAGGAGGAAGAAGTACATCGGTGGAGCAACGTGGGCTCCACGAGGGTGGAGGGCGCGCCTGGGGGGGTAGGCACGCCCCCTACCTCGTGCCCTCCTGGTTGGTTTTCTTAACGTAGGGTCCAAGTCCTCTGGATCATGTTCGTTCCGAAAATCACGTTCCCGAAGGTTTCATTCCGTTTGGACTCCGTTTAATATACTTTTTCTGCGAAACTTTGAAATAGGCAAAAAATAACAATTCTGGGCTGGGCCTCTGGTTAATAGGTTAGTCCCAAAAATAATATAAAAGTGTATAATAAAGGCCAATAATATCCAAAACAGGATATAATATAGCATGGAACAATAAAAAATTATAGATACATTGGAGACGTATCAGTAAAGCGTTTAGTATGCAAAGCAAATATATGAAGAAGAAGTATTTCTTACTAACCCGGATTCAGAGTTTTCCAGGAGCCTTCGCAGATCTACCACGCAGTGTGTCCGAGGCCGCAAAGTTCTTCCAAGCCGAAGAAGGGAGCTCCACGGAGAAATTGTTCTGGTCGCAATATCTTGTGTAGAGCATCCCGTGCCCTTCACCGATCAGCTGAAACAACTGGTGGATCTGCATAGGGTGGCCAAACTAGCCATGAAGGATTTGATAATCTGGCTGTGGCTAGCCGAAGCTATGCCTGACAGCTACTTCGGACTCGTGAAGCGACTAGTGAACGCCTGTCCTCGGCTGGACGTCGTCAAGCGATCGACATGCATTGAAGGTGCATGCATGGCCTTCGCCCACTGCAAGATGTGGTGGGCGAAGATGGACGCCGTCGAGCTGACCAAGGGGCCGCCAGAGGGCAAGGAGCACCGCACACCCGAGTGCTATTTTGCAGATGTCCTAGAGGGGTCTCGCATTGTAGCAACACAGTGTGGGCAAGACATTATCTTTGAATGAATACATTCATGTTGTCTTTGCCTTGTAGGATGAAACAAAACTTTTATGTAGTATAATGCTTTAAAAAATTTCTCCTCATGTGCGGCCGTTTTATGTGAAATCTAAGAGTTGGCCAGTCGTCGGCTTCTGCCCCACGTAGGAAATACGGGGGTGTTCGGGATGTAATCTAAACACTCTTGATCCAATTGTTTGGTCCTTGAAGGAGGTGTTTAGCGCGACGAACCAAGAAATCGGACTATGCGGCTTTAGCACTCTCACTTAGCCATAGGAGTTTGACAATAGAAATATATGCACAACCCCTAGTATCCGGACTAGGATGATGTAAACACTTGATCGGGTAAGTACCAATCCCTCGTGTAATGTGGGAAAAATCTTTAAGGATTTGAGACCTCCGAAGAGCTGACCGGCTCTCGCCGCATCATGACAGTCAGTTTTCGGCTTTCTCTACCGAGGTGCTCACTTAGGTAAACCAAGGCACAATCGCTAGTTCTCCCTTTACTACCCTAGCCGATATAGCGGAACATAAGGTAGCAAGCACAGGAGCCGGGCAACCCAACTATTGACAAAAGACATGATTCAGAGCCAATACATATAGTGCTAAATTCAGGGTGCCGAACTGTACTGTAAAAGTGTTCGGACTTTTGTTGCCATGTTGTGGGGCGCTATGAAGCCCCTGGCAAATTGAAACGCACCTGAGTATACAGGTGTTATCTGTTAGAATTACCATAAAGGAAAAGGCAAAAAGAAAGAAAAAGGAAGAACCAGTGGTAAGCTAGAGCCGTGAAAATTTGGGCCACAAACTGTTTCTATTATAATTTCATTGGTGTGTTAAAGCGCATTTATACAGGTAATGCAATAAGCGGAAAGACTATTTACTATGCCTTCACCAAGAGAGAGCTGCGTGTGGCTCCTAAAGATAGGTAAAGGGATCGTTAAAGAGACCACCTAAGAGTTTCCCAGTACGTCCATGCTTCTTGTTGTCTTGGTGTTTCATCCTTCGAAAAGAATCAATGGCCAAGCCGCCAGGAAAGGCCTAAAAAAGGAAAAACAAAAGAAAAAGGGAAATAGTGAAAGTATGAGTGTCCGGGGCGGTCGAGCCGTATTGCGGATCACAAGCTGATTATACCTCCATCCGGGTCCATGGTATTTTTAGTGCGTAATTATGTACGCGTGGTACGATGGCAGCCACTTGGTCAGGACGGGGACGGAGGCCAAATTGCTAGTCGAGCTCCTGACGAGCCGAGTTGTCCTTCTGCGGAATGGTTCGGACTCTCTTGACAGTGTCCGAGGGATCGACCACCGAATTGAGGTTCTGCTTGACAAGGCTACCATGTACCTCTGCCGCTAAGGCAGCGGTGTGCTCCTCGGTGCGGAGGGAGCGTTCCGTATTTCCATTGACTGTTATGACGCCGCGCGGTCCGGGCATCTTAAGCTTCAGCGGGCCTCTAGTGTGATTGAGCCCGTGCAGCGGGCCTCTATGCCTGGTATGACTCCTTTAAAGGTAGTCTTTGTGGGCTTGATCCGCGATGGGTTAATGCCCATTTTGCGCATGGTATCCTGATAGAGCAAGTTGAGGCTACTGCCACCGTACATCAGGACTCGCGTCAGGTGGAACCCATCAATTATTGGGTCCAGGACCAGTGCGGCTGAACCGCCATGACGGATACTGGTCAGATGATCCTGGCGATCGAAAGTGATCGGGCATGACGACCATGGATTAAATTTTGGGGCGATTGGCTCTATCGCGTAGACGTCCCTGAGCATGCGCTTGCGCTCCCTCTTGGGGATATCGGTAGCGTATATCATGTTTACCGTTTTGACCTAAGGAGGGAACTTCTTCTGTCCCCCTGTGTTCGGCGGCCGGGGCTCCTCATCGTCGTCTTTGCTTTGCGATCCCTTATCCTTGTTTTAGCCATTTAACTTGTTGGACTGTTTAAAAACCCAACAATCTCTACTGGTATGATTGGGTGGTTTGTCTGGGGTGCCATGAATCTGGCACGGATGATCGAGTATGTGGTCCAGCCTAGATGGGCCCAAATTGTTCTTTTTGAACGACATCTTCCGCTGACTAGGCTTAGAGCCATTGAATCCGACATTGACCGCCGTATCCTCGGTGTTGTCATTGTTATTTCGACGCTTCTACCTATTGCGTCGAGACTTGTCGTTGCTATTTTTAGCTTCATGGGTGCCGGCATCGCTTGCATTGTTTTTGCTACGGGCCAGCCAACTATCCTTGCCCGCACAAAAACGGGTCATGAGTGCTGTGAGGGCCGCCATGGACTTTGGCTTCTCTTGGACGAGGTGGCGGGCGAGCCATTCGTTGTGGATGCTGTGTTTAAAGGCCGCTAGGGCTTCGGCATCCGGACATTCGACTATCTGGTTCTTTTTAGTTAGGAACCTGGTCCAGAATTTCCTGGAGGACTCTTCGGGCTGTTGAACTATATGGCTTAAGTCATCGGCGTCCGGAGGTCGAACGTATGTACCTTGAAAGTTATCAAGGAAAGCTTCTTCCAAGTCCTCCCAGTTGCCGATGGAGTTTTTGGCCAGGCTGTTCAACCAGTGTCGTGCTGGTCCTTTGAGTTTCAGGGGAAGGTATTTAATGGCATGAAGGTCATCGTCGCGGGCCATATGAATGTGGAGAATAAAGTCTTCGATCCATACCGCAGGGTCTGTGGTGCCATCATATGATTCTATACTCACAGATTTGAACCCTTCTGGGAATTCATGTTCCATGACTTCGTCGGTGAAGCAATGAGGAGGTGCAGTGCCTCTATATCGGGCCGTATCGTGACGTAGCTCTGATGGGGTCCGTCTGTGGCTTTCAGCCCGCGCATGACTAGGTTTGTCACGTCCGGACAGATGGTCGTCCCTGCGTGTCGGGGCACGTCCTCGCGATCCGTAGATCGATCTAGTATGTCCCGCTTTATTGTTCAGGTCATGTCGAAGGTCATATGTATGACCGTGAGCTGATTTACCTCTGCCTTTGCGATGAGGCGGGGCGGGCTGGTGTTCGGCTTGAGTTGCCGATTTGTCCCAGCCACGTGGTGGTCGGTCAGCCGTATTGCGCGATGGTGGTATGTGTTCCGGCGCCTCGTCGTTGAACTGAGGTAGTAATTTGCGCTTCGGGTAGCTTTTGGCCGGGCGCTTGAGGCCGTATTATTCGGCTGCTAGGACACCAGTCCATTTATCATTGAGCAGATCTTGGTCGGCTTGAAGCTGCTGCTGCTTCTTTTTCAGGCTCCTTGCAGTGGCTATTAGCTGGCGCTTGAAGCACTCCTGCTCAAGAGGTTCCTCAGGCACGATGAAATCCTCGGTGCCGAGGCTCGCCTCATCCTCGGAGAGCGGAAGATAATTACTGTCCTCCGAATCCTCATGCGTGGCCTATTTACCAGGCTAACCTGCCCATCTTCACGTTCATCCTGTTCGGTAGCTACGTCCACGGGATCTTCGTTGTCTTCAGCACCTTCCGGAGTGTTATCTTCTCCTGTGCCGGTGTTGCTATCTTTACTGCGGCGTGACTTAGAGCGGCGCCGCTAACGCCGGTGTTTCGATTGTATCTCAGGAGGTTTATCCTCAACTGGATCTTCTTTGTCATCGTCGCTCTTCTCCTTTGGTGCATCCACCATGTACACATCGTATGAGGAAGTAGCCGTCCAATGTCCGGTGAACGGCGGGTTCCGGGCCTCTTCTTCTCCGGCATCGTTGTAACACCCCGGATGTAACTTTCCCTATTTGTACTCCAACTCTTGCCGTTTCCGGCGTTAAGTTATATTTATTTCTCGGGTTCGGGTCTTTGTCTCCGTGTGTTGTTTTCGTTTTCATACATCTCATTTCATGTCATCATGTGTATTGCATTCGCATACGTGTTCATCTCATGCATTTGAGCATTTTCCCCGTTGTCCGTTTTGCATTCCGGCGCTTTGTTCTCCTCCGGTGGCCATTTCTAGCTGTCTTTCGTGTGTGGGGTTTAAACATTTCCGGATTGGACCGAGACTTGCCATGCAGCCTTGGTTTACTACCGGTAGACCGCCTGTCAAGTTTCGTATCATTTGGACTTCGTTTGATACTCCAACGGTTAACCGAGGGACCGAAAAGGCCTCGTGTGTGTTGCAGCCCAACACCCCTCTAATTTGGGCCAAAACCCACCAAACTCTACTCCATGTCCTAGAGCGTTCGATCACGATCGCGTGGCCGAAAACCGCACCTCATTTGGACTCTCCTAGCTCCACTTATGCCTATATATAGCCCCCTCCAAGTTCGGATCTTCTTCCCCGTCGAAACCCTAGTCTAAAAAAAAGATCCACCGCGCCGGCCGGACACGTCCGATCCGACCGGACGCATCGCCGCAGCCAGCCAGGCGCCACCACGTGGCGGGCGGACCACATCCCCGCCGCCTCCCAGCCGCCGGCCCGTTCGGCCCGAGGCCGGCCCCCGCCTCCGCGTTCCGGGCCGAGCCGCCTC